>NC_142382.1:3615000-3617500 GCF_059441005.1 Hippichthys cyanospilos
CCTTCCAGTTTGCTACGAGCCAGGACGGCGCGGCTGTGCTCGCTTTGCAGCTGGTCCTTCTCCTTCATCACCTGCAGAAGCTTCTTCTGCAGAACTTTCAACTGCTTCTGGTCATTTCGGTGCTCCTCCAGCTACAATCGCATATGAGCCCCAGTCCAGATGTCGTCAGTCGGACGCTAACGCTCGGGGATTAAGCGCGGGGTTAGGCTGATTTGGCTTACGCGTCCGGGCAAATCCACTCACCAGCTCGGCGTGCTTTTTGATGGTGGCTTCCAGTTTTTGCTCGGGAGTGTCGAGTTTGTTCAGACTTTGCATGAGGAGGAGGGCGTCCTTCCCTGAGTGTCAGCGGAAGGTCTTAGATTTAGTCCTTCTACCTCACATACATTTCAGATCATTTTCATTCAGTTGGAAAAAAAAAACTACCCAAATTTTTAAGCATCTTCTTCTCCAGTTTCTGGTCTCGTCGGGTGTTGGTCTGGACCTCCTCCCTTTCGTCCGGTTCATCCGGAACCTCGTCGGCCTTGTAGGTACTGATGATGTCATCCAGTTGTTTGCTTAGGTTTTCGCTCAGGTCCCCATTAGGGTCTTTCGTTGAAACTGCTTGGGTGCTCATGGCCGGGGTAATGTTCTCTGGACAGGACTCCATCTTTGTTTCGTGTTGCTAAGGGGCAATCCAAGGATTAATATGTGGTTTTATTTAGCTTTTTTTTGTTACTATGGGGAAAAGCAGAGGCGGGGGGGGTGATGCTACGTCGTGCTTTTTCACTTATCGTGGTGGGGTTCCGGTCCCCATCGCAAAAAACGAGGGATCACTGTATATTATTTACCAGTGTGAAATGGCGTTGAGTTTTTCACCTGATTTCCAATATGCACAGTGCTAGCTGTCAATTTTTTTCATTAGTTTGCACTCAGAAATTAAGTTAGCTGTGTTGCCCAGTGTGCCAAATTTTTGCCATGTCTTGTGAATTTGTTTCAATTATTTACTTTCTTTCTTAATTTTAGTTTTTTATTATTATTATTTGTAAGTATCAAGCCTCGAAGCCTTGTTTATATACTGCTTGTTTAAAAAAAATGTACCTGATGAAAATTCTCATCCATGGAACTGTAAGATTGAACGTTAACGGTTCTGCTGTTTTTTAAAATTTATCCGATTTCCCCCCCAAAATATTTAAATTGCGTAACGCATATAGTAAATAGTGACGTATTTTAAGGACTGTGTTTGCTTCATCTTCATCAATTGTTCCATCATTCGTACGTGTTCTCCTTTTGTGTGACATCTAGGGGCTTTTTCAAAAAGATTCCTCAAAAAGACAGCACTTGTCCAGGAATGATTCCAAATGGGTCATAGGTCATCCTCTGTACCGAAAAATCCTTCCGTGTTTGCAAACTAACGCAGTGCTCCCATTATCCACGTCCCAATTCAGTGACAAATGCTCGTTATGCTTCTAAATCACTCATTAAAATGGAAAGCTTCCCCATAGCTCCTATTTGTACTTGAAAACAAGCCACAATGTTCCACACAGTCCCAGTCGGCGAATGTTTACGCGCATAAAATTAGCGCAGCCCTCACGCTGCTTTCACAAGCTGAGCACATGGCACCTGTTCCAGAGCCGCGGGCTATTTTGAGACCCTCTTTATATGGACAAAACATTGATTTATTTCCTGAGAAAGCCGCGCTATCGACGGTCGGTAGTGGCGGCGGCGGCCGCGTGCGGAAAAATCACAGTGATTGGCTGTGAAAAAAATGAGAATATTACGGCTGCGAGAAATCGGAAGGTCGTCACTATCATGTGAGGCAATCATCGGACGAGCGCTTAGCAAGTACTGTTAAACACCAAAATGGAGAAGGAGAAAAAAAATGCACGCCGTGTGTAAAGGTTAATTTAATGTTCGTGACGACGGGCTTTAGCGAACACACAAGCGGTCTTACCGGGACAGAGGGCCGGAAGGGGAAAGAGAGAGCGGCCAAGGGGCTCGGACAGGCTGCCTGCCACCACACATGCAACAGCTGTGATAAGACCACCTCAAAATAGACCACCCCCTTCAAGCAGGGGGAGTGGGAGTACGCGATATCTTCCCCCAGGCAAACGCAGTTTTTTCAATGGAGAAAAAAAAATCCTCTAACAAGCATTTTTGTATACGAAAAAAATCAGTCGAAGGCAATCAGGTTTGATCAACTTTAGAACTACATTTGGAAGTAGGACTTCAAGGTGTGTTTTATGCAGCTGGTCCAACAAAACATCTTTTTTTTCTGGCTCGACTGCGATAATGCGCATCCGTGCAACACCTAGCAAAAAAAAAAGTCATACGATGTTTTGCAAAGGAGTCACCATAACATAATTACGTAAATAAATTGTTTCATGTTCCAATTGATTTGCTCTTAGTTTGAAATCAAACTGTACTATTCCTGTTTTAGCAATAGAAAGCATTGCACTTGATTTGTTGAGACTGGTGTGTGTTTGTGTGTGTGTGTAATATATGTATATATATATATATATAT
>NC_142382.1:3875000-4020000 GCF_059441005.1 Hippichthys cyanospilos
TTTTTTTAATTATATATATATATATATATATATATAATATATATATATATATATATATATATATATATATGAATTTTTTTTTTCCAGCCAAGTACCCCCATCCAGCACAAAGGAAGTTTTGGGGTTAAAAAATAAGTATATTAAAAAAATATGTATATATCTTTTTTTTTTCCAGCCCCAAGTACCCCCTTATCCAATACAAAGAAGTTTTGGAGTTAAAAAGAATATATAAAAAAAAAATATATATAATTTTTTTTCAGCTTGGTACCCCTTTATCCAACACAAAGAAGTTTTGGAGTTTAAAAAAAGAAAATAAAAAAAAGTGCTTAAAATTATTATTATTATTATTATTAATCAAATGAATAAATAATAACATTAATAAAAATAAGACGCTGTGCCACCCATGTCTAGTTTTTGTCTTAACACTGAAACTACATTTGCAGTGATATCTTTAAGTGTTTTATTCAGCGTCTCCTGTCGATAGATTGTGTAACATTAGTTTTATTTCTGAATGCAAACCTGTGCTGAACTTAACAAAACAAAAAATCAGACATAGATTTGCAAAGGAGCCACATTAACACATTCTGGCAAAAAAAAAAAAAAAAAGCTTGGTGTTCCAATTGATTTGCTCTTAATTCGAAAAGAAAACTATTCTGTCATGGATTTAAAAACCATATATATATATATATATATATATATATATATATATATATATATATATATATATATATATATATATATATATATATACTGTATATGCGTGCCGCAATCTTGTTAGATCATACCGAGCAAGTCCACCAGCAGCGTTTGAAATCAATCAGAGCGAGAAACCGCTTTTTGGGCTCGAACTGAATCAGGTCTTAAGTGTTCCCCTTGCAGAAAGTGAGCAGAAGGCGTCACATGCCCGAGAAAAGCTGCACATTCACAAAGTGGAAGCAATTAAAAGCACTAAGTACCTTTGAGCTTGTTTACGTCAGTGTGACTTCCAGACTTGAATATTGTTATTGTGCGCTTGGCTTTTGGAAAGCTTCTAATGCCGTTATGTCTGCTCTACATTTGAAGCTTTTCCAACGGGCCTTTGCGAGACATCCTCCTCCTGACGTCGCGCCGCCAGAAATTTCATAACAAGACACCCAAAAGACAAACTAATAAGTCGCGAGCCGGCTTGTGTGATGTGCGAAGGAGCCGACTACCGCAAAATTAGAAGATAAATACGTCCCGGTCCTCTAATTCGATTCTGCTGGGCCGCACGATTAGCTGTAATCAGCTGTGGCACGCAGCCTCCGTTTCTTTCGAGAGCTTTGAAAATATCCGCTCTGCCGGTTCCCCTCTCCGGCGCTGTGTGTTTTGGACCGAGTGCGGTCGAGTTAAAACAAAAAAAAAAACGTCGGCACCGCTCAGATTTAATGGTGGCGGAGAATCGTGTTGTGATGATGCGGCGTTGATGACAAGAAGACCTCTTGCATAACCTGAGCAGTTTTGCAAAGTTTCCGACGCTGTTTGAAATGTGACCTTCGTCGGCTACATCTGCGCGCCAAGACGCATGTTTACAATTCGGAATAAACTGCGGCATTCAGTTTGGAAAAAAAAAAAAAGATGCAAGCACATGACCTTGAAAAGGTTTCCCAAACTGTATTAAGCCAAGGCACATTATTTCAAATCCGAATAATCTAGTGATGGACAAGCGAAGCTTCATGAAGCACTTGTGATATTTTTGACTCCTCTAGATGGCACTCTTGGTGCAAAGAAACAGGGGATGCCGTTTACTTTTTTAAAACAAGAGCACCATCTAAAGGCACATTGTTGATATGAGAAAAATCTAGTAATGGACGGGCGAAGCTTCGTGAAGCACTTGTTATGTTTTTGACTCTTCTAGATGGCACTCTTGGTGCAAAGAAAAAGGGGATGTCGTTTACGTTTTTAAACCAAGAGCACCATCTAAAGGCACATTGTTTGACATGAGAAAAATCTAGTAATGGACGGGTGAAGCTTCATGAAGCACTTGTGATGTCTTTGAGTCCTCTAGATGGCACTCTTGGTTCAAAGAATCCAGGGAAATTTAGTAAGTTTCCACTGCACCCGTGTTTTTTTTTTTTTTTTAATAAACCAAGAGCAACGTCTATAGGCACATTTTTGACCCAAAAAAAAATCTAGTGATGGACAAGCAAAGCTTCATGAAGCAATTGTGATATTTTTGACTCCTCTAGGTGGCACTCTTGGTACAAAGAAGCAGGTCAAATTTAATACATTTTAACTGCGCCAGTGTATATTTTTAAACCAAGCACACCATTTAGAGGCACTTGATATCAGAAAAATCTACTGATGGACAGATGAAGCTTCATGAAGCACTTTTAATATTTTTGACTCCTCTTGATGGCAATATTGGTTCAAAGAAGCAGAGGAAATGTCATACATGTTTGCTGCGCAAGTGTTTAAAACAAAAATAAAATAAAAAAAATCAAACATGTGCTTCATGAAGCTTCATTTTCCTATCACTAGAATGTCAATCTCACAGTGCACCACCAAACAAACTAACGCCAAAAGAGGCGGAGTTTGTAAATCTATATGATGATTGCCAGAAAGGGTTAATTGTAATATCTGCCATCTAGTGGTAGAGTGATAAATTGTTTATCCTATCAACGTGTAGGGCTAGCACAGATAAATTGAAGAAGACTAAAACAAATTTTGCATTCACTTTTATAACTTTTTTTTTTACTTGAACCATTTTTATGTATTTATTTATTTATTTAAATGACTATTTTCAATAATGATAGGATGTCCAAATCCCATTTGATTTTAAATTGGGCCAGATCACAATTTTTTCATCGGAATGTCATCTGAAGAGATTTTTTTTTTATTACAAAAAAACAGTAATAAGAGAAGATAGTTTGTCAAAAACAGTACTATTTACAAACACAATTTTCCACTTGTTGACAGAAAATTGCATCACGTGTGCTCAAGATTCAGCTAACGACTAATCACGGCTCACCTGCCTATTTCCTGGATTTGCAAAATGAGCTCTGATTGGTTCTCACCTGAGCACGTGCACGTCATTTTCATTTAGTGGCAAAATCAGTTTTTTTTAACGGTATTAAGTGTACGTAAAAAGTGATTCGTTTACCAAATTAAATAATGATAAAACATGAACCTTTTTCATTCTGAAACAGACAAACTGTTTATTTTTGCTTTAATACAAAACGTAAACGAATAAACGTGGTGAGATGGTTTCGAAGAGGAGCAGCAGTAGTAGTAGTGCGGAGTGGAAGCAACAATACCGTGGACAAGGGGCTGTTTCTTCTCGGTGACTCCTGAGGCGAGGAGGTGGTGATATTCATGTAACACACACTCTTACACACACACGCACATGGTCTGCTCCGCTTCTCTCAGTCACTTTTGGAGCTCAGCCTCAGCAGCTCGCTGCTCTTTCTGGCGCCTCTCTGGAGGAGTAAGGAAGGACTATGTTTGTCTGATGTGAGGAGAAACTCCTGTATTTTTTTTTCCCCATCATAAATTTCAAGACATCGTCGACATTTTTACCTGCTCATAATGAGGAGGCATCCGTTTAAAAGACAGAATGACGTTTAAGTGAGCTCGAAGCTGCATCGCGGATTTTTTTTTACCATCATATTTGCTCGCAAGTTGAACTGGAAAGGACTTTTTTTTTTTTTTTTTTGGGATAGTGTTTGTAAACAAAATGGAGCTTAGCGGCTTGGCTGTTGCGGTGCTTTTGACCGTAGCGCTGCTTCACGTAGGTGACAGCCGCACGGACGCCTCAACAGGTGGCAGGGAAAGCCAGTCGCTTCGGGGTCACTCGGAAGGGGGTGAAAGAAACTCCCAGGAGACCACCCACGCCAGGCATCCCCGCAGCGTGACCCCCTCGCAGCTCCGAGCCAGAGTCAACCGCCGGCAGAACGGCAAATCCGGCACGGCGAGCGTCAGGCGACTTGTCGGGTAAGACCGGCACCCGGAACCCCCGTTTCTCGCGGGGGTTACGTTCCCCTGAACCCCGCAGTAAATGAAATCCGCGAACTAGAAGTTTATTTTGTTTTAGTGCGTTTTTTTGTTTATTATGTATAATTATTACTTTGACAGCTTGTTTATGAACCCTTGTGCAGTGTTTTGACCATTTTGGGGAAGTTTTACTTCCACATGACAGTGAATTTTGTCATGTCACAGTGTGGGTGAAATTTCAGCCACGATTGTCTTTATGGTTTCTCTTTGATGTGACAAAATACCACACAAGCGTTGCTTAAATGCTTTTTTCATAATGGTAAGTTTTCATTGTTATAATTTTTGCTTACATTCCGCGCATTTTGGCTGAAGTCTCATGAAAAATAATGACAGATTTACTATATAAAGTATCAGAATATAGGAATTTTCCTCAAAATTGCAATACAATCATGGTATATATTTATATAACTTGAATGTATTCCTCTTTTTTAATACTGTCCAAAATATTGCAAGCGCACATCACTATTAATCATAAAAGGTAAAAATGACTATTAATGATAACACATTTCAACTTTTTCATTTATTGAAAAAAATTCAGCTCATTTTTACATTTTACATTACCAAATTACCTCGCCCGCCGGATTAAACCCATTTGCGGGCCGCAACTGGTCCGCGGGCCGCATGTTTGTCACCCCTGCTCTAAGGGCATCTCACCCCTTTCAAATTAAGAACAAATGAATTGGAACATGACTGAAGCCAAATTGCGTTATAGTTTTCCTCCACTGAACTTTTTTTTTTCTGCCTTTTATTACATTGAGTTTTACACAGACGCACATTCTTTGGCTCACGGGTGAAAAAAAAAAAAAAAAAAAAAAAAAAAAAACGGCATCACATGTACTCAAGGCTCAGCTCTGCCAGGAAGCGGTGATGTAACAATTCACTGGCTCCATGCTCACGACACCTAGTACAGTGGTACGGTGCCAGTCAAAAGTTTAGAAACACTCACGTCTACCTGCGCCGGTGTAGGAAGATACTAAAAGGAGGAAAATTGCAACCGTGCCCACACATGTTCTCAACAAAAATAGACTCCATGCGCTTCTGCTTTCACTCTGGAATTTTTTACAGCCAGGCGAAGAAAGTTGCTGTAGGAGTGGTTGTTATTTTGTAATTTAGTTCAAAATGACTTTACTGCTGACAGATTTTAACTCGCGCGCTACCGGTGACGGCTATTGACGTCAAAGATGGATTTTTACATGGATGGCAGGGAATAAGTTAAGACATTCACTGGCGTAGACGGTTATGGACGTCGATAATCCATTTTCAATGGGCAGGCTCATTCACTTAAACTCATTCACTGCCAGAGACGGAATTAGACGTTAAATATCCATTTCGACTGGGCCGTCACCGAGTGAATTAAAAAACAGGCAGATACTTTAATAAAAAAAAAAAAACAATAATAATTGGGCGGGGCTTTTGTGCTGTGTAATGTAATTGCACATCCACTGCAGCAGGGGGTGCTGTTGCGCTCTCATTGTCAAAGTCTGTTTCAAACTATGTTTCTCGTTTGAATAAAGATTTGACATATATTTAATTCCAGGCACTTTAAGCATTTTTTTTCTGATTCAGAATAAGTTGAAACCTTTCTAAACACCTGTAAAAAGTAAAGATTCAATATAGGTTGATTTAAATTGCTTTTTTTGTTAATCTTAAAAAAAGGATACAATTTTAGGTTTACGATTTTCATCAATAATGATTTTATTTATAGTCACTGCAGCGAGTAGGGGGGCACTTCAGGCACTTTGATGCATTTTAAGCTCATTTTTTTCAGATTTAGAATAAGTTGTAAAATCCCCTGTATGGACTAAAGCTTTGCTAAAATTTGATTTAAATGGCAGTTTTCTTTTGTTAATATTAAAAGAGATACAATTTTACATATAGAATTTTCATCAATAATGATTTTATTTGTAGTTTTTTGTCTATTCTTGGGGTGGCTTTGCAAAAATAAAAATTAAAGAAGCACTGCCATGACACTCCACATTATTAAACGTTTTGAGAGCAATTGTAATATTGATTACGGTATATTTTAAGAGTCATGGCAGGGCATGATGTCATCGCTGTGATTAATAACCCCAAGAAATACAGAAAAGGTGCTTAAATTCTCATTGCAGCTCCCCCAACGTTCCCAACTTTTGAGGCATGGCTGCAGAGCGCTTCAGTGTGTGTGTGTGTGTGTGTGTGTCCTTCTCTCGTGCGCGGTTCCTGTGACCATGTGTTGTTGTGGCTCGGCTCGCCTGGTGAACATTTGCACAAAAAAAAAAAAAAAAAATCTGCAGGGCGATCAGAACCACC
This sequence comes from Hippichthys cyanospilos, assembly GCF_059441005.1. NCBI lineage: Eukaryota > Metazoa > Chordata > Actinopteri > Syngnathiformes > Syngnathidae > Hippichthys > Hippichthys cyanospilos. Next base: position 3,881,301 of record NC_142382.1, read on the forward strand.
TGTTTGGTCCAACGTCTGCGTTTCTTTTCTTGTCGCTCGTCCCCCGTCAAACTCCCCAGCATGAAGATGGCTTGTTTCCATATTAAAGCGCTTTTCTTTTTGGCTAATGAAGCCTTGATGCATCCAGTTCTGTTTGTTCCATAGGGACAAAGCATGATACTCACAGATGCAAGGGGGGGTTGGGGGGGGGGGGGGGTGTTTACATAATGATCAGAGGGGGGATTTGAGTGGCTGCGCTTGAATTGCAGACTGAAATGAAGGATCCTCGTTGGTATTTTTTTCAACCCGGCTAATTTAAAGACGACGTAAGAGGCGATGACTTGATTCAAGAAGATTCTTTGCTCTCGTATATTGAGAGACCCGAAGTGTGTAAAAAAAAAAAAAAAAAAAAAAATCATTTTTCAAAATCAATAGTCTAAAAACGGTTCTTAAATCGGGCTACTCTTGCAAATGTATTGTTTTTGATAAGAATAATGCATTTTCTTTTCTAATGAAGGACAAATCAATTGGAACATGATGACTGAGACCATTTTGAGTGGCGTTTTTTAATATATTTAAACAAAAAGTTAAAAAAAAACAACATGTGCTTCAGGAAACTTCACTGGTATCCTTAAGTGTTGTATTCAGCGACACTTAAGAACAAATCAATTGGAACATGATGACGCTGACAATTCTGAGTGGCGTATTTTAATATATTTAAACCAAAAGTAAAAAAAAACCAACGACACGTGCTTCTGGAAACTTTACTGGTATCTTTAAGTGTTGTATTCAACAACACCAGAAGATGAATTGTGTGAGGAGTTTTATTTCACATTTTAAATCACATCCGTGTAAAACTTCACAAAACAAAAGCCGTACACTTTGCAGAGAAGTCACTATAACACAATTCATCAAAAAATTCATGTTCCAATTGGTTTGCTCTTAATTTGAAAAGAAACCCTTTCATGCATGCCAGCAACGCACGTGCTCGGGCCTTGCCGACAATGTCATCAATGAATAGTGATTCAACCGCGTTGATTCATTCACATTTGCATGACTGTGTTTTTTTTATGACACATTTCCGCTCCGAACGATCACTGCAGCTTCTGCCCCTCAGCCTGTTTTTTTTTTTTTTTTTTTTTTTTTTCGCTTTCACGCTGACTCACCACTCCCGTATTGTGCGGATGAAACACGAGCCCTTCCTTTTACACACTTTCAGTAAACAAACGACAAGGTGTTAACACAAGCTGATTTATGGTCTTAATCGCGACCTGCCGTATCAAAGTGTTCATTCCGCGAGTAAATCACGCGATGGAATTTGTATATGACGACTGATGACTTTGGCGTGTCGGATTTACGTCAATGCCGAGCTTTGCCAAAGGCTCCAAACAACTACCGTAATTCCCCCAATACAAGACACGCTTTTTTTTTTTCCGCGGAAATGAAAGCCGAAAGTATGGGCGCATCCTATAAACAGTAACTTAAAGATTCCATTTTTTCAGTTGGCTTTTATTAGCCAGTGCCTGTTTCAATTAACAGCAGCTTGTATTAGCTTTACGGTATTAATTTTAATAAAAGAAGCTAGCAGACTGAACCAATGGCCGAGTCAATCCACACACAGGAATAATAATAAAACGGAAAGGATCATGTAAACGTTCCAATGTCTCCAGCTTGTTTAATTAAGTATGCAATTGTTAGAGAAGGTATTCCATTTGACGCGTTTATTAATTGCGTTTTTTTGGCATATACATATTAATTGAAGGAGATGGAAACATCATAGTAGTCAGTTGAGTAATATTCCTGTGGACGAACAAGAATGGGCTCGGACGTTGGTTCAGTCTGCTCGCTTCTTTTTTTGAAACAACCTCAGCAACATGCACAGGCTGCTAACAGCCAATTGACGTCTGCCCTCTAGTGGCTGACGGATCAAACTTCCTAAAATGGTGTTGAATTTAAAAAAAATCTAGTTAAAAAGTTATGATTTATAGGACGCTGCCATACTTATGACCTTCATTTTTGGGGTATTACGGTATTCATTTTTGCTATAGTTTTGACATTTTCGCCATATGCTTGGTGAATCTTAAACACGGTAACTTGAAAAATACCAGAATTAAGGGTGCGTCCTATCCACAGTTTGGTCCTATATTTGGGGAATTACGGTACTAATTTATCACCGTGGCGCCTCAACGCATCACGCAAAGTCTAACGAGTAAAACCCAAACAAGGACAAGAAGTCAATCCGGGTCCTATCTTCTCAAATCCATATGAGCTGACATCCATGCCAATCCAGAGTCTTTAGTGTTTCCCCTGAATTGCTCTCGCACGCTGCCGGAAAAAAAAAAAAAAAACTCGGCCGCAAGCAAGGATTAACAAGCGCAGGAATCCCATCATAGTTTTTTTTTTTTTTTTTTGAAACATGTCATCTCTCATTTGCTCAATGATTTATTGAGGAAGCGAGGTGCTTTTCAAGTCCCGTGTGTCTCGCATAATCCCTGCAAGGTTCAAATAACTCCACGCTTGTTTTCACTCTCGCATGATGGTAAGAGCCATCCGCGCTCCGATCCAGTTTCCCGACCCGCCCCTGATTTTCGTCTTATTGCTTTCGATTCTATTAAAGTGTATTCTCAGTAGTCTCCGGTCATTATGGATCGGCCGCCCCCCGGCAGAATCATCAAAATTAAAAATATGAGATCAGTTTGGTTTGTCATGCAACGGCCGAGGACGCACACATTGTAAAAGCGCTATGATTTGTCTATATCTTGTCCTGCCATTAAGGACGGGCGAAAAACGCCAGCAGGTATCGGTATCGGGTGATACCTGGTCCGATTTTAAGGTGCCAAAGCTCACATCTCTTTTGGAGCGCTTTAATTTTTTTTTTCAATGGAATTTGAAGATAAACGCTACATTGAAATATAGGTATTTCAATGGACATTCTTTTGGAGGGAAATTCTGTGGGTCAAAAGTATTAGTGGTATCGGTACTTAGTATTGGTGACTTCGCAAAAGTTGAGTACGCGTATTTGTATCGATCTAAAAAAAGTAGTCGAAAATCGCTACTGGGAATGGGCAATTACGGTTCCTGCCCTTATATCAGAGTATCGGTACTCGCGGTGTCAACCGATACTAGTATCAGCCGTTCTCTTGGAGCAGTATTACAATGACTACTCAAAAGTTGACTACACATACGAATATCGGTCTAAAAAAGTGTTTTCGAAGACTCTTCTTCGGAAGATGGAAAATCACTATTGAGCAATGGGCAAGTGGGCAGTAAGTATTAGTGGTATCGGTACTTAGTATTGGTGACTTTGCAACAGTTCTGTACGCTTATTAGTATCGATCTAAAAAAAGTACTATTGATAATCACTGCCCTTATTTCAGAGTATCGGTACTGGCGATGTCAACCGATACTAGTATCAGCCGTTCTCTTGGAGCAGTATTACAATGACTTATCAAAAGTTGACAACGCAAACGGATATCGGTCGAAAAAAGTGCTTTCGAAGACTCTTCTTCGGAACAAGAACATGGCCTTTTTTTAAGGTACATGTACTCTCGATACTAGCATCCGATACAAGTATTGGCCGCTTTCTTGAAGCAGTTTTCTGATCCCAAACTAAAGCGACAAATTAGAAAAGCGTAAATTTGCCATTCAGTTCATGAAATTTTAAGGAAAAAGTTTTAAATATTGGAATACTTTGGAAACTTTCTTTAGATCATTTTGGTTTTCAAAAGTACTCGTGGTATCGGTGTCAGTATCGGTGACGTATTTTTTTTTACTGGTGAAAAAAATGGCATAGAATCTCCTTACTTACCCTACTTTTGTGTATATGTATGTATTCGTGCAGGCCAAATGTGTGTGGAGGCCAACAGTGCTGCTCAGGCTGGGCTGTGGCACCAGGAACCAACCGATGCATCAAACGTAAGTACATTTTAACGTCCTAAGTCTGAACGGAAGGGAATGTGGAACAGTTCTTGGGTTCTGGGTTCAATGTCAGGGTTTCTGCATATCTAGTTTAATGCTGTGCCAGGAATAATACATGTTTCTTTTCAAATGAAGAGTAAATCAATTGGAACATGAAGCCTCTTGTGTTTAAATCCTACTTAAGGATAATTAATGTGATATCTTTAGAAACGGGAACAGTCTATTGAATTGCTCTTTATTTACCACTGTTTAGAATGGGAAATTGTGTTATTTCACTGCTAAATAAATGCACAAATTACCGTATTCCCCACACTATAAGGCGCACCGGATTATAAGGCGCACCCTCAATTAATGACATATTTTAAAACCTTTTCCACATATAAGGCGCACTGCATCATAAGGCGCACCTTCAATTAATGACATATTTTAAAACTTTTTCAATCACAATATAGTAAAACTCAATAACAATATTAACTCAAATAATAACTCTAAACAGCATAATAACGAAATGTCAATATGAGCAACCTTGTTCAAGTGTAAACAAAAGAAACAGGTAAAGATTACTTTATCAATTCATTCCCCATCTACCAATCCCAATCTCAATATTATAAGGCGCACAGGATTATAAGGCGCACCCTCAATTAATGTCATATTTTAAAACTTTTTCAAACACAATATAGTAAAACTCAATAACAATAATAACTCTCAATAGCATAATAACTCAATGTCAATATGAGCAACCTTGTTGAACTGTAAACACACAAAAGAAACAGGTAAAGCTTACTTTATCAATTCATTCCCCCATCTACCAATTCATTCCCCCATCTACCAATCCCAATCTCAATATTGATCCATATATAAGGCGCACCTGATTATACCATCAGCTTTTTTTAAAATTAAAGATTTTAGATGCGCTTTATAGTGCGGAAAATACGGTAATTTGTTGTTTTGCATATTTCGAGTATAGATTTATGGCGCTGCAGTATTTATTTAGTTTTAGCTAACTAGCCTCACAGGGTGGGCCGCTGAAAAAGGGACAGCAAATGGCCCCCGGGCCGTAGTTTGGACATCCAGTTCCATAGTTTCTGAAATCTGCCTAGAGATGCCATTTCAAATATCGCTCTACGATTCAACGCGCCGTTCTTTTTTACCTCTTTTTTTTTTCTCCCAAAACGCTTTGCGCTGGCTTGAGGATACTTCGACTTGAAAAAAGACAAGATAGAAACCACATTTGCAATCACGTTTGATGTCGACGTCTTCCATTGTTTTCCCGGGAGTGAAATAACAGGTTAAAGTTGTTGTTTTTTTTTTTCCAGGCGGCTATTTTCACAATTTACAAGTGAACTTTGTTTACAAGACTGAATCTGCACTTTCTGTCTGTTCACTTGTTTACCGTTTTACTCTCACACACGCATAACCCCGCAAGTGAATTACACAACAAACTGATTGGCCCCAGCAGCCTCCTGATTAGATCCACTTCCTTCCTACCCGCGTTTTTTTTCCTCCCGCGAGTCCCCCGCTAAAGGCACACTTAGCGAGGTGTTAATTACGTTTAACGCCAGGCTCCAGTCGCCCAAATTAAATCTGCCAGAAAGTAACAGCTCTGGACCGTTTTAAATGGAGCCGCGGCCGGAGGCGACGCCATCATCGGCGAAGTGGAGCCTCCTCGGTCGACTAGGTGCCAACACTTTGGTCCCCGGGCCGAGAAGGGCCCGCTAACAAGAACTTCAAGGAGGAAAAAAAAAAGTTGACTGTGTTTTCCACGTTAAAGGGCGCGCCGGATTATAAGGCGCGCTTTCAATGAATGGCTTATTTTAGAACTGTTTTCATGTTCCAATTAATTTGCTCTTGAATTGAAAACTCAATGTCCATGTTTATTTATAAAACGTGACAAAGTAAAGGCACACAATGTTTCGGAAAGAAGTCACAATCAGGTCATTTGGCAAGAAGTTACTTCGTGTTCCAATTAATTTGCTCTTGAATTGAAAACTCAATGTCCATGTTTATTTATAAAACGCGACAAAGTAAAGGCACACAATGTTTAGGAAAGAAGTCACAATCAGGTCATTTAGCAAGAAGTTACTTCATGTTCCAATTAATTTGCTCTTGAATTGAAAACTCCGGTTCCTGCCGCGTCGTTTAAAAAAAACATATAATATTTGCTGATGCCTGCAGAAACCCTGTGAAGACCTCACAAACCTTAAACTTTGACATGTCACCATCCGGGTGGAATTTCAGCTTCCTAGTGCCTTTTTTTCAATGCTTTCCCTTCGATGGAAAGATCAAATGACTGGACAAAATAGTCCTTAAGGGTTAAGGACACGAGTCCCAAAAAAAATGTATACCAAAGGAAGTACGCCGCAAGTGATCACACTCGCGGTTACTTTAATCCATTAAGTGGAACAGAACATGCCCGCTACTATTTGTTTTCTCTCCAGTTTGGTATAATTGGGAATATTCAGCGTAAGAGGTAAGTTGTTTTTATTAGTGGCGTCCAGATGCACGTCTTTGGCCGGTAAAGCGAGGACATGTGGCGGCTTGCTTTAAACTGGAGCGCTTCCCCGACCAGATGAATGTAACGTCTTGTCTCGGTGTCAGGGGGACTTACTGTACAGAATTCCCCACTGCCGCTTTACGCGCATCCGCGGCGTTGTTAGCGAGCCGAGGGAGCCGTATTTTAGCCTCGCCCGGTCACAGCCCGGCAGTTGTTCCGCCTCACTTAACTGCAGCTGGACCGCTCCATAGATACAGTACGTCTCAGCTCAAATTAGGCTCGATGTAAGTGTTTGGAGAACATTAACGGCGCTATTCCGCAAAAGCGTCCGCCGCATAAAACGCCGAAGCGAGAAAGAAATATGAACACAGAAATGTGTCTACAGAAGCGTAAGCTACTTAGCGGCGGAATTAAGATGAGCGTTGAATTGCTGACATGTTTTGGGTTTGTACGGGCTAATCCTCCATTAGATCTTGTAGGTCAATTTGGAATTAGTTTTGCTTGGCTGGATTCTTTTTTCGTATGAACAGAAACGCTAACTGAAGCGATCGTGTTCATTTTATGTCGCATTTTGTCACTGTGATATCAATTTGAACGGCCGAGGCAGGAATGAGTTTCAAGTTTTCGGGTTGCGCTGCGTTGCCCCATCTACGAAGCAGGCGTGGGATGAGATCTTGCCCTGCTTTTATTTTGAAATTGCTCCCAGCAGCATACCGTTGTTAACGTTCGATAACGGACCCCCGAAAATGACTTCATTTCTTTGACGTCGTTTCGCGAGAGCGTTTAGTGGTGGCTCCAGCTAGCATAAACTCGCCGCTAGGTAGAAGCACTCAAGTGCTCCATATAGGCTGGCGTGAGCAGCTGGCTTTGTTTATTCTAATAACAATTTAAAAGATGTCAATGACTCAACTGAAACAGTTGCTGTTCCTACTGATCACTTTTTAACAAATGTTTCTACTGCGCAAACTGTTGCTCCCGAGTCTCAATATACAACACAAAATTGTTCATAAATCAAGTTTAATCATTAATTCAGAGTACTAAATTACAACTTAATTACATTGATATTATATAGTGCATCAGCTTGCAGTCATTTTTTTCCCTTCAATTTTAAAGGCACTTTAATAGATTCAAATGACTCAATTGAAAGTTACCGTTCCTACTGATCACTTTTTATCAAGAGATTTATCTAAAATCCGTCTGTTTCGAGAGGATTAAGCGGTCTTTATATAATCTTTATCATCCTTATATAATAGTTAGTTTTTTTTTCACTGAGCAAAAACCAACAGCGCTATTTTCAAATCCTATCACTTATTATTTTATATTGCAAATCGTGCGATATAAAATCTGGTCCCTTTTTTTGTGGACTCAATCCCGCGAGGGATCCGGTCCGGCGGCATTCGCGTCCTGTTTGTGTTTACCATCGATCGATAAGATAATGAGCATCATAACACTCGCGCAATTTACACAGCTCAAATTCACTTTGGATATTTCAAAGCAACGTCGTGCTTGTCGTCTTGAACATGTGCAAAACAGCTGGTGAAGTATCAAGGACGCATAATACATCTGTGAATGTTTTCCAACCTTTTAGTGCGGATTGAAAAATGTTGGCGCACTAATAGAAACAAACCATCATCTCGACCTCCTCGGCTCCAATATCCCAAAAATATGATCCCGGCTTACATGTAGTGTAAAAGGACGGAAATGAGCGCAATCGGATAAATTCATCACTTATAATCATACGGCCATCGTAGCAATTTTTCATTCTTTTTACGTACTTTGCGAGAATTCGTCCGGTAAAAAGTTGGGATTGTTAAAGCTGGGGGTCACGGGAAGCGAAAGAAAATCCAAGTCAGCGGTGCAATTCGATAGCTTTTAAACAATTGCTGTCGATTCTTGCCAAGAATGTCAAATGTGCGTGTCGCTTCGTTGTCTTGTTGGTTTGTTAAATTCGCGGGATTGTGCAAAAACTGCAGACAGGTTCCCACAAAAGGTTTCTAGAAGACTGTTGCATCGGTCACGGGTGATTACATTTTTTTGGGGGGGCGAGGTTACTTTGGGTACCCCATTTTTTGTCACTCGATTTGAGTCAAATCGTCTGTCGTGTAGGATTTCTTTTTTTTTTTTTTTTCCTTGGGTAAATTTGTGATACACAATGTCTCTAAGACTTGGACTGATTATTTGTTTAATCAATTGGTAGGTCTGCAATTAATTAATCTGCCTGCAATTTGTCGATTAATTATGTCGATTAATTACGTCGATTAATTAATGACATGGATTAAAAAATATGTTTTAATCTACATCCCTTTATTCATAACAGGACATTTTTTCCTAATTGGAATGGCAGATTTTTGATTTTTACGACTTGCTGGTTTGGTTTGTAACATGTCATAAAATTGGCAGAAATGTTGATCATTGTTTTCCAAAGTAAAAGCAGATGTCTTATTTTGGGTCAACACAATAGTAAACTTTCAGACAGGACGAATGGAATCTAAAAATATTTCCAGTCAAGAGGTTGACATTCTGGACAACTGGACATTTTTAAGTCTCACTTTGTTCAACAAATGATTATCAAAATAATTATTGATTAATTTGGTCATCAGTTCATCGTTTTTTTTTTTTACTTGTAAGTATGCAAGTCTGAATTCCTAAATGATCCTAAAAAAAATATGTTTTGCACACCACACTTGTGCTTCATGTCTGAAGGTGTCATATCAAGCTGTCATCCTTGTTTCAGAGTCTAGTTTCCAAGTCCATTTTGCATTACTTGCTGTGGTTACTAAAGTCTTTGTTTAGAAAGACTTTCTGTATTTTTGATCCTGCCTTCTTCTGGTTTTTCTCATGTGATATTAGTTCAAGGTTGCCCAATCTCTTTTTTGAACAGTTTTTACCGGCCTCTGATTTCAAAATTACACACCTAAAATTGATTTGATTTCACAGAAACAATAACTACACTAAAAATGAGTTTGACACCTCTGCGTTATGGTAGTTATTATAAGCAAGAATACGGGTGATATAAAAATGCGAATCCGTGCGTCAAAACTCAGCTTATGCGGATCAAACCGCGTCCACACTTTCGGCCTTCGTTTTTGCGAAAAAAAGCGTCTTATATTTAGGGCATTACGGTAACGATCACACTACCGGCTGCGTGCCATCTCTTGGCTAAAATACTGAAGAAAATGTTCCAAAATACTGCACCTTAGGTTTGAAGTGGCCCTAGCATCTTTCAGAATAAAACACAAAAGCACCTTCCTGTTTCGGCGCAAAATGAAATGACTTGTGTAGCGCTTGGTGGAAACCGTTTTACTGCTGCATCCATAATAACTAGTTGAACATGAAAGAAAACTATTTAAAAAAAAAAAAAAAAGGGTTAAAACAGTCATTCCAGATGAGTGGCAGTCTTATGTTTTACAAGAACAGGAGGAGGTTTTTAAAATGCCCTTTAGCTTGTGATTTCACCAAGCGCAGGGTAAAATTAGGGCTGTGCAGACAGCCGCCAACCCCTCCTTGACTTTATGTGTGTTTGGAATGGGGGGGGTTGCAGGGTTCACAGTTCACACTCCCCTTGTGGAAGCCTCGTGGAGAATTATGAGCCATTAGGCCCATCCTGTAATCCATACACACGCCATCGCTCACAAAAACTATCATTAAGATCCAAGCCGGACGACCTGTTCTCACTTTGTCTTCCCCAAAACCAGGAGTTGGGCTTTCGCCACTCCAGCTGCCGCGTCTGTTTGGAGCCTCCGCTTGCGCCGCATGTTTCTCTAATTGCTACCATTGTTGAAAGTCAAGTGAAAATCAGCTATTACTCTTAGTCTGGAGCTATAATGGCTGAAATTTCGTTAAAAGTCGAGACTTCAAGTCATACAGAGACAAGTTTTCGTTGTAGGTACACAACAGCATCGGCTGCTCTAAGCTTCCAGAAGGGGAAGGAAAAACTCCAAAACCCCAATTTGGGGAAAATCAGAAACCTTCAGAAGGAATCACAGGTGGGAGGAGCCTCCTTCCAGGCTAAACAGGTTGAAGTGGATGCTGCGTGTACCAAATACAGACAAATACAGATAAACAATACAGATACACAATATAAGATAATATATAAGTACCAAATCAGTAGCTAAAATTTGAAAATTAAAACCCCAATTTATGTTTTTGCATTTCCTGAAGTCAATTTGAGATAACGTCATGGTTTCGATAATCTAACACAGAGGTGTCAAACTCATTTTTGTCGCGGGCCATTTTGTCGCGAGAACTGCCTTCATTGGGCCAATATGTTGAGGAAACCATGTGGATTCTAAAAAATCTCATAGTATTATTACCATACACAACAAATTGATGGCTTAGTTGTTTTGAAATCAGAAGTAAAGCGTTCAGGTTTGTTCATTTATTGTTTATATTACATAACAAACCAAAAAAAATCTCAATTATACACGACAAGCTAAAGTTTTGGAACTGAGTTTAGCAAGGGTCATTGAAACTTACATGATTTGCTTTCGCCGGCCACATAAAATGACGCAGCGGGCCGGATTTGGCCCCCGGGCCTTGAGTTTGACACCTGTCATCTAACATGTTCCTTTTCAATCAGATTCATCGAATAATAATAAGAAAAATAACTTTTTCCAGACACGTTCAGCTAAATACATCACCGGCATAGATTTTCCTACGATAAATCAAATCCCCATCGCTGCTGCCCTAGAATATTCACGACATCGTGAATCTCGGAGAAACTTGTAACTTCACCGCCGATTGACGCTTTGACAGCCACATTAAAAAAAAAAAAAAACGTCCACTGAGGCCGCACCAGCACCCTCCCGCTGGAAAACCATATGGAAGCGGTTGGTCCTCCGCCCCCTCTGGAGAATACAAGTCTGTGGACTTTGCCCGAGTCGCTGGCACACGCCCCCAGTTCCAGATATCTTCCTCGTGGCTCACATTGACCCCCGCAGGAGTAAAAGGTATAGCGTAGCCGAAAGTAACGCGCACGGTCACGGGTCGACTCCGGGTCAACCAAATCCCCCGATGAGCCCGAGGTGCCGCGGAGAATTAAAAGCCCCGGCTCCCGTATTAGACCAAAACACCCGATTCCGAAAGGCGCGTAGTATGCGAGAGAGGCGCTATAATCTGCTGAAATGTAACCCGTGTAAGATTTACCGCAAGGAGAAAATACATGATGGTTTTGTCACGCTCGCGTCTGTTTCACATTAGAAGAGCGGAGAGGCTTTACGGTCCAGGCGGTTTCGCTTGCCGACTGCGACGCCGGGTTTTGGCAAGGACCGCCATTGCGCCCGACTGGCAAACATGTGGAAGTCACATGCTGGAAAGAGATTAACGCACGCTTGAAATGATTACCAAAGTGGTTTTATGAAATGCTCGATAGAGCAATTAAAAAAAAAAAAGCTTCTCGTTACTTTTAACGCTCGACTCGCTTCACGGGATCGATCGGGTTCTGCGGTCTTATCGCAGAAGTTTATTTCTTTCTACCGCTGAACGTGACTGGAAAAAGTCATTTTTCTTATTATTATTCGATGAAGCGGGTTGAAAAGGAACATGTTTAGCTTGTCGAAACCATGACGTTATCTCAAATTGACGACAGGAAATGTAAAAACATCCCTCCCACCTGTGGTCCCTTCTGAAGGTTTCTGATTTTCCCCAAATTGGGGTTTTTGAGTTTAGCTGTTATTTAAAGGCATATAACCTTTCGCAAAAAAAAGTCGCTATAACTTCATGTTTCAATTAGTTTGCTCTTAATTTGAAAAGAAAAATCTATAGTCACGGCATTAAAAAGCTTGACAATGCGCGCCCCTCTAAAGCAATACAAATGCAATTCAGGGGGTGCAAAGATGAACGAATGATTTGATTTCAAGCGTAATTTGAAGCTGGATTGTGTATAAAAACTGAGCAAGGGTAAAAAATATCAATTTTCTTTACCGTAAATCTAGAAAATGTGTTTCTGTAATGCAGTGTTTCTCAACTATATTTTGCCAGGCCCCCCCTAGAAAAGAGAAAACTTTTCACGCCCCCCCCAGTAGATGCACTGAATATAAATAAGATTATTATTGATGAAAATTGTATACCTAAACATGTATCCATTTAACAACAGAAAAATGCAATATAAGTCAACTTTCAACAACTGTTAATTATTTTAATTGCATTGATACGGGTTATAGCTTAGTCTAAAACGGAAAAAAAAAAAAGCAAGTGCACCAAAGTGCCTGAAACTAAAAGAAAATGATGAAAATTATATCTATATTGCGATTACATTCCACATGACAAAAACAAAGCCTTTTTTCCTGGGATAAGGACTCAAATCATAAGAAAAAAGTTGCGCTACTTTGTTTGAAATGTTTCTGCAAAACCCAGAGAAAATGCTAGCTCCACGTTAGCATGCGTTTTATTAGTGATTGGGCCGCCTCAGCATGTTTGTTTGGGCTGTCCCAATCTGCCAACAACAATCTTAATGGTCTTTTCAGATGACTGGATTAGGACACAACCTCCCAAAACTTGGCCCGCTCTGCCTCCGTAATAATTAAAGCCCGAGTGGCAACGTCAGGAATGTTTGCCGTTTCTCCTCGTTTATTTGCGAGGGATTCCGGTTTTATTACTCCCTCGGAGTAATGATGGCCGCGCATATTTGTGAAATGGATGGAATGCGAGGCAATTAGTTTTAATGATGTGCAAGACAAATCTGCACGACAGCAATTACGATGACAATGCGCTCACCGGGCGAGAGGCGGGGCCCGCCGAAGACGCCGACCGGCCCCAGCGCCAAGAGGCTTCGTGTGGGGCGCGTGTAACTGACCTGGCCGTGCCTCCGTCTTTGTTGGAGGTTCTGTGACAATGTTGGGACTGCAAGAAGGGACTTTCACACATCACTGAAGACACACATAAACACACGGGTAGTAGAATCTCTTGGTTGGAGTCTCAAGTAAAGCCGGTGTCCAAACTAAGGCCCGGGGGCCGTTTGTGGCCCGCCCTCAAGATTTTAGCGGTCCGCAACATGTTCGAAAAATTTGCTACTCGTGATTTTTTTTTCCATGGGGGCCAATAGGAGGTGACTACTTGATGAAAACGCAAATTTTACAGGGGGGGGGGGGGGGTGTCACAAAAGGTCAACCGCCAAAAAGGCATGTCACAGTTGTGGACATTTTTCCACACTAATAACTTAAGATAGTGACGTGAATGTGGTTCCCCAAACAGGCCAAAGTGATTGGGGGTCTTTTATTAGCACATGGTTAAAAGATTGAAAACGTCGCTTTGCCGCTTCTTGTTCCATTTAATTGGCTCTTAATTTGAAAAGAAAACACACTGTTCCCTCACAGAATTATAACAGATTTGCTGAAACAAAAATTGAGAATTGACAGTGGATGGAAATCGACTTTTGTTGTACCTTTTTTGGACACCAAATTAGTTATGTGAGGACATACCACCGTTGTTGTGTCCACTGTTGTGTTTATTTCGTCAAGTGCCTCACAAACACACAGGGCATCTTTCGAAAGTCCAGAGTGTCCTCTGATGAGCACAGCAGGACTAAGTACGGTAGCCTAAAGGAGTCAAGGATCTCCAAAATGTCACATGAATCTGCGGCCTCTGTCTTCTTCCCCAACATTGGTGCTTGGACAGAAAAAGGCAAGAAGGTGGCACATAGCCAGGCCACACAAGCCCGATGATGTATTGACTCCCCCCTTGCCAGACACAACCCAGGAGTCACGACATTCCCATTTTATCGCTGGATGGAAAATTCCCATCACCCCCCGTTCCTACATAAGGTGTACAATTTATCAGCAAAACAGTCTGATTTGTCCCAATAGTCATTCAATGTTTGAATGAATCCGTTTGGCTTTTCCCACAAAACTCAAGAGAGTTTGATATTCAATCCTCAGTTTGTTAGCTTTTGTAGTCACATCACACCATGATTCCGCATAATGGTGGGCTGGTCTTTCGATTACCGTTCATGGTGAGAAAAGCTAAACGCAGACTTTTGTTTGTCTTTCCTGGTATATTGATAAAACATTACAAAAGAAAACCTAGATTAATTGCATTCTTTTAATTGAAGTCCTAGTCGGGGATTTTTTTTTTCAGGCTTACGCTATAGCCCTTGCTGGGGAAATGGCCAGATACTTGTTTTCTAGTATTTTTTTTCTTGTCCTCTTTCTCTTTTGTCCTTGAGATGAAGGACTGCACTGTACACATGTGCTGCGTTCACAGACCACTCACAATGTGGGAAATCTGAAATACTCCCAGCCCGCAATCGATATATAATTTACGGGTACGAACACAGGAAAATAAGAAAAATTCAGGAAGATGACATTTATTCTTTGTTGCTATCATTTCTACAATGTCCCCAAACTGTTGTTGCTTTCCTATACACAGAAAATACCAGAATTTGACCCAAAAATCAAGGATGCGTCAAATATTTGGGCAATTACTGTAGATCAATGAATTTAATGAATGCCTCAATTCTTTTGCCTGCACAGCAGCACATTTATGGAAATTTGTGGTCTCTACCCAGAGCAAAAAAGAACTACAAAGGCAGGTAGGAGGCATCTGGAACCTTCTCAATTCCAGAAGCCGTGCTGGTGTTTGGGCCTGCGATCCGTCAGCGTCCTCGGCGTCTATGTCAATAGCATTCCATCGCCGTGTTGACAGAGTGCTGCTCTACGCTTCGTGGCCCGATTTACCGCTAAACGGACGATGTCGTAAATCCTCTCAAGCGTCCTCTATTAAAAACCTATGTGTCACAAGATGGAGGGGCCGTTTACTTAAACGGCGTGCCGCCGGGCCTTCGGTGCTTTAAGTACCCGTAGTGCGATAGGAGGATGTGGAAGTGGGTCGGCGTCGTGACACAGATTCTTTTTTTCCATGACCGCCACATGACCTCGTTGTTATATATTTGCTGACGTTTGATAAATATTATGCGGCGGTTCATCTTTGAGGACAGTAATCCCTTTCAGATGGAGCTTGCTGTAGATAAAAGCCGCAGTTCTACTTGATATCTTTTTGTAAAGTGTCAATATTTTTCATTTTTTTCTGCCTGTAGCCATTTTGGAGGGTTTGTTTATTGATGTTTTTTTCCCAAGTCGGCCACATCGCACATCGACCGAATAACTAAAACTGCATGTGCTCATCAGCGAGATCGGAGGTCAACAGTGATGAAGATTTTCTTCCACCGTTCTGCACGATTAATATTTTAATCAGTTTATATGGAAGAAATAAACAATAATCAAACATTTATCTAAACTTTTATTTCAAAAGAATATCCTGTGTTATATTTTCAGACACAGGTAATGAATTGAATGACTTTTAACGTACGCTTTTTTTCAATTTATTTAGCCATTTTTAGTCATAAAAAGAATTATTTTGACCATAAATAATTTGATCAATATTTTTTGTTTATGTACAATTCATACCGTTTTGCTTTTGACTGAAAATGACATCACCCGCGCTCAAGTCTTGACAACCGACCAATCACGGCTCCCTCGCTAGTCACGTGACGTCCACGAGATGAACCGCGATCGATCGGTCGTCGCCCGAGCCTTCAGCGCGTGATCTCATTTTCTCCACGTAGACTAAAACACGTTTTGGGCTTGACTTCCTCTTTAAATGGCCGTGTTGTTTGGAGTCGATAGGTGCGCGCAGCACGTCGTCGCTCGTTTTGATTCGATGACATAATGCTCACATCTGTCCATTCGCATCGCCGTTGCACCGTCAGCTTTATGTCAGACTTATTTCCGTAATCCCGATTCTGATCTATGGATATCCGATTTCTCTTCACGCTGCCGCGACCCATATAGAAAACGATGCCGCTTGGGAGCTCAAAATTGAAATCCCGTCACCCGCGCGGTTTCGTCCGACCTCATTTTCGGTGAAGCTACACCCAGCGAATTCTAGATCTGTGACGAAATCAACTCCCCCCCTAAACAGAACGGCGAACCTTGATTGCAGTCTTTTCCCTTAGCCAGGAGCCGGATAAGTAGGTGATCACACGTACGCTTAAGAGATTGAACATGACAGCCTCCCTCTGGCTTTCTGCTTCATAAAAGGTAAAGAAAAGGTCCAGAAGTTAAGCTAAATGGCCCCTTGATTAAATACATTTAAAATGAGCTCCGGCGCCCAGAATAAGAGGAGACGTTTCTACTACTGATCCTGGATACGATCGAAGGCAAAAGGTTTTGAAAACGACCTGCTGAAAACTCAAAAGTCCATCTGCGTTCTCTCTCCAGCCGACTGCCAGCCGCCCTGCCAGAACCGCGGCTCCTGCAGCCGGCCGCATACCTGCGTGTGCCGCTCGGGTTTCCAGGGGGCCCGCTGCGAGGAGGTGGCCCCCGAGCAGGTGTACATCCACGAGAGAGGCTCTCTGAGGCGCGTGCGGCCCGGCGGCGACCCCTTCCAGAGAGACCAACCGCGGAGACGGCCCGTTGATAGCGCCGGGGTTCAGACCCCGCGACCCGCGACCACCAGGCAGCCGGCCCGCACGCCGTAAGTGAATGCGCACGTGTTCTGTTCGGAGCAAGAAAACATCCGTTGACAAGCCAAACGAGGCGTGGGGCCCATTGCGTCGGGCTCCGGTAAACCGCTCTGACCTTTCAAGTGAGCTAGAAGAAAATACCGTAGTCACTCGCACGCTTGACTGCAGGTGCGGTCGATGGCCACTTGCACAGTAGGATATTTCAAATGTCTATAGAAATACTGTAGTTCCCCAAATGTTACACACACTTTCCCCAGAATGATGGCCAAACGTATGGGTGCAACCTACAGTATAAACAGTAACTTAGAAAGTACTGTAGTCACCCGCACTGTTGACTGGAGGTGCGTTCAATGGCCATCCGCACTATAGAAGATTTCAAATATCCATAGAAATACAATAATTCCCCAAATATGATTTTTTCCCCAAAAATGAAAGCCAAAAGTATAACTGCTTCCTATAAACAGTAATTTAGAAAGTACTGTTGTCGCTCGCACTGTTGACTGGAGGTGCGTTCAATGGCCACTCGCACTATAGGACATCCATAGAAATACCATAATTTCCCAAATATATTTTTTTCCCCCAAAATTTGACTGCTTCCTATAAACAGTAACTTAGAAAGTACTGTAGTCACTCTCACGCTTGACTGGAGGTGCGTTCGATGGCCACTTGCACAGTAGGATATTTTCAATGTGTATAGAAATACTGTAATCCCCCAAATATTACACACACTTTTTTCCACAGAATCATGGCCAAACGTATGGGTGCATCCTATAAACAGTTACTTAGAAAGGACTGTCGTCACTCACACTGTTGACTGGAGGTGCGTTCAATGGCCACTCGCACCATAGGACATTTCAAATATCCATAGAAATACCATAAGTCCCCAAATATAATTTTTTCCCCAAAAATATGACTGCTTCCTATAAACAGTAATTTAAAAAGTACTGTTGTCACTCGCACTGTTGACTGGAGGTGCGTTCAATGGCCACTCGCACTATAGGACATTTCGAATATCCATAGAAATACCATAATTTCCCAAAGATGATTTTTTTTCCCCCAGAAACTAAACAAAACTAAATAAAGGCCTACAAATTTTTGCAAAGGAATCACTATAAGCCAATTTGGAAATGTGTTGCTTCATGTTCCAATCGATTTGCTCTTAATTTGAAAAGTGAACTGTTTTGAACTGTATTTGCTGTTACCTGCACATTTACCCCCATTATACCCCAATGAGCATATAGACAAAGAAAAAGACTAGTTAAATGAATGTAATTTACACTAATATTTCTGCTTTATTTTCGATTTATTTTTTATATCCGTACACCTGATGCTCAAAGTTAATCAAAATGAAAACATGCATACAATATTAGCATTATTACACATTCGCAGCCATTTTTAAAGCGTTGCAGGTGTATTTATCTCAAAACGAAAAATCCCCAGGGCAGTTTGTTTAAAGTACCTTTACGGTCATAGGGGGAGGCCGGCAAAAAAAAAAAAAAAAAAAAAAAAAAAGAGATATAAACTACCCGATTACAACATTTTTTCACTTTCTTGGACAAACAGCCGCGGTTTAATTACACTCCTTCGAGTGCCCATGTTTACATGTGCAATAAATCCTTCCAGATGAGTGGATTCAAGCCCTAATCTTTGATATACACTATGTAAAACAAATGTCAAGACTGATAAGAATTTGCTTCCATACTTGAAGTATTAAGGTAAATCCCTAAGATGTGGAAACAGAACACCGTTTACCCGACAGAAGTATCAAGCGGGACAATTTTATTTTCTTCGTGTTTGACATTTACGTTTTTTTTCCTGCGGATTTTACCCGTCCAACTAGTAATTGCCCCGATGAACACGTCTTTTCAGTTCGTTCTCCCAAGACTGCTAATCAGACAGGCCTAATAGTTTCTTGGCTTATACGCGCGTGACTGTTTTAGGTTGAGTCCGCGTAGAAATAACCTCGCGGCCTGATTAATCGCCCGATCGCGGACACAAAAGTATTATTTATTCGGGATGTTGAGCTATTTCCCAAACAAGTTCTTTTCTGGGAAAATGTTACGGCTAACATTTGTCATATATTTTCAAATTGTGGCCCTTGGCCCGAAGCTTATTTGTATTTGCTCAAGTTGTTTTCCCGAAATCAGGAGGCCACCGGTCGGATTTCAAGGTACCGCAAGTTCAGATGCACCCACGCATTTGAATAGCTTTACTGGTGCTTTGCCGAAAAAAATAAAATTGCGGGGGGGGGGGGGGGGGGGGGGGGGGGGCAGATGACCCCGGGGAAAAGGTTTTTGCCATGTGAAGTGTAACTGTGGTAAAATAAGGATGGGCGTCTTTTTTTCATGCACTTTGATACACTTGGGATTTTTTTTGCTTAGACAAATCTTCAACCTGTATAAATACTTTAAAAAGTAGTTGCAGTTGTTGAAAGTTGCTTTATATCGCTTGTTCCTTTTGTCAAGGATTCGGTTTTAGGTATACTTATACAATTTTACAGATAATGATCTTATTTATGGGCGGCATGGCATGCGGGTGGGTGCAAAAGTTTTCTCTTTCCTGGAGGGCTTTGCGAAGAATAATTTCGAAGCACTGGACTACATAAAAGCTAAAATAATCCGTAAATATCGGCCAGAAGGATTGTTTTAAATCATGTTTGAAGAGCCATTAATCGGCTGCTCGGTTGAAGGGTCAAGGCCTATAAATTACTTCATATTTGCTCATTACAAGATGTGGGCATTTTACACATTTTGTTTTGTCAACAGCTCTGGAGAGAAAGCTGTCTATGAGTCTGTTTATCCGGATGTTATGATCGCCAAAGGGCAACCGTTTGAATGTATCTCCTCTGCTTAGATAGCAAGAGTTGGCAATTTCAGTTTCTAAAAACATGCAATATGACCGCTGTGCCTGCGCAGAATTCTAAAAAAAGGTCTTTTGCGCAATTGAGATGACCCCCTATAACGGCAAAATGCATTTATTTCCTCAATTTGTCTTTTTCAAACTTGCATAAAACAAACCAACGATCATAATCCACCGTTAGTCTTCCATGAATCTTCTCATGCTAATAGTGTTGTTCTTTTGACAGCTAGCGCTTTTGCTATTGTTGTAAGTATTATACCACACTCGTGTTTGTGGTATCTGCGATCAATTGTAAGTTTTGGCAGACGCTTCCTAGCGTATCCCACTTTCCAAAACGGTTATCTTCGAGTCGTCGTAAATCTAATTGCTACTCGGCGAAGATCGCGCGGTCTTTGTTCTTGCCCCGCGCAATAATTCTGCCTCCTGACTCACAGTTCTGGGTCAACGAGAGCGCTAGTAAAGGGAAGCGAGCGCTGCTGAGTCACGCGCGCCCCGGTTATGACTGTTCACTTTGATAATTGGGCGAAAGCTGACTAACTACTTGAAGGAAGGAAATGCGGTTAGGGTTTAGGATGAGACATTTCCCTCTTCCGGAATTTGAGATTTCCCAGAATGCATCTTAGGCTAATTATTCAAAGTGCTTTCTTGCGTAAAGCCCTTAAACACGACAGGTGGAAAATCCGCCAACATTGTAAATCATCTCAGATTTATTCCCTTTTTAACGATCCTTCCAGCAAGCTTTGAGAACAAATCGGAGCGCAAACCTCAGATCTCAGGGAGCCACAGAAAACCTTCTGCATTCTTTTGGCCCCGACTTGACTTGAAAGTGTGGAAAGTGGAGAAGAAGCGGAGGATGCAAGTCTTGGTTTCAAATATCCAATTGATGTTTGGCTGCTCCAAATCCAGGAAAGCAAAAGCAACATGAAGTCATACAGGGAGATTAGCGAGACAACAGCATCGCCCGGTCTCGGTATCTGGATTAAGGAGTAGGGAGGACACTTTTTTTTTCTTACCTAAATACCCAGGGAGGAAATTCCTTCCCATATGTGCAGCTACTTTCCTTCCACTTTGGTCCTACTGGCGAGGGTGTCAGGTACTAAATAAGTCTGCCTTGGATCACGTTTGATTCTTGATGTCAGCAGCACCCTTTTATTGACCTCACATGTCAAGTGGCGCCAAGAACAAGCAATAGTTTGGAAAAGGAATTAAACCCGGGGAGGGAAAAGATTTGAATAAAGAATTCAAAACAATAAACGCGGAGATAATAATCGGCGCGGTTACGATAACTCGTCCAGTCATCGGTGTGAGTTTCATTCGTCGAAACCAGGCCGTTGACCTTTAACGCTCATCGGCGCGCGGCAGTTGCAGTAGAAAAACAAACAGTCGGCGCTCAGTCCGCCAAACGGCCACCGTGACAGTAAATGACCTTAAATATAATCTTTCCAATGGGCTACTATATAAAGCATAACTGAGGTTATTGCGGTGAATGATATGACCCATTACCACATCATTACATGAGCACTCAATAGTTATTGCATGGGCTCCAGACCAACATTTTCTCCTGTTGCCGTTAGCGTTTCCAAATTTGTCACTCGGTCACACCCATTTTCCACATATTTTCACTTGGTAAATTTAAAGTGCCTGCTTTTGGCTTGATTTACAGTAGTGACATACGGTAGTATAGTCATTGTTAAAAAGAGCCATAAAAGTCCAACTTGTCTCACGAGGACTAGAGTTTGGACACGGGAGTTGGTTTTTATTCACAAATAATTCAATGGAAACCTAGTTTGGAAGATTGGACTTGGAAACGAGAAACTAGAAAGACAAGTGTCACTGTCACAGTAGATATCAATCCGATATCCTTCTGCGACCCAGCCTATTCATGTGTGTCCACTGTTGTGTCTATTTTGTCTCACGAGGACTACAGTTTGGACACGGGAGTGGGTTTTTATTCACAAATAATTCAATGGAAACCTAGTTTGGAAGATTGGACTTGGAAACTTAACTTGGAAACGAGAAACTAGAAAGACAAGTGTCACTGTCACAGTAGATATCAATCCGATATCCTTCTGAGACCCAGCCTATTCGTGTGTCCACTGTTGTGTCTATTTTGTCTCAGCGAGACAATAAAATCAATTGCATTTCATCCAAACGCGAGACATCATTGGAAAGGTCAGGGTGTCTTCTACCGGTTACACTGGAACTTAGTAGGTAGCTCCAATGAGTCAAAAGATAAAGACCAAAAGCAAATGTCCACAACACTGGACACAAATGAATAGGTTGGATTTCAGGGGGACAAAAATAGTGTTTGGTTGAAAATGCCGCTCAACATTTGATTCACCAGCCATCATTTTGTTGGACGCTGTAAAATGTCTCTCAGTGGGGTTGCGAACCACAACTTCCTGCCTCACACTTCCAGCCAACATTTGAAGGTCTCAACATGTCCATTCGGGGACACAGTTATGACCTTTCACCTTTTTGGAATCTGTGTTAGTGACCCTTGTAGCCGTAAATATCAAATGTCTCAACAAAATGTGATTTTTCCTTCTGAAACCCAGCCTCTTCATTTGTGTCCACTGTTGTGTCCATTTTGTCTTGAGACATCATCAGAAAGTCCAGGACGTCCCCTACAGAGCACACTTAGTAGGGTAGCTCAAATCAGTCAAAAAATCGTAAATGTCCACCGCAGTGGACACGAACGAATACCCCAGGTCTCCGGAGGATAAATTGTCAACTTTAACGGTGGTTAAAAAAATTCCTAGCTGCG
Source organism: Hippichthys cyanospilos (assembly GCF_059441005.1). Lineage (NCBI taxonomy): Eukaryota > Metazoa > Chordata > Actinopteri > Syngnathiformes > Syngnathidae > Hippichthys > Hippichthys cyanospilos. The sequence continues at coordinate 3,903,777 of NC_142382.1, forward strand.
TCCTCGCCTGATTTGTGAGCAGCTGCATTTCACGGTGACGTTGGCCTTTCCTGTATATGCGACTAAAACAGCAGTCGTGAAAAACACCCGTCTGTCGGCGTGAAATCCTATAGATCACAGATGGTCGCGGTAGGAAGGTCAAGGCTCCCCCGGCTGAACCGGAATCGCGATAACACGTAAATCACCTTCTCCGTCGAGGCCCTCGTATCACCTCCGCGCCCCCATTAGTCGATGACATCAGTGGTCTGCAGGAAACGGAGCCGGGCAGGGCAGGATGCGCGATGCCAGAAAAGGTCACCTCGCTCTCATTTTCTCTTACGTAATCGCGCCCAAGAAGACACCTGGACGCCAGAGTCAGAAAGGTATCTGACGGGATGCTTAAAATTTTTTGAAGGTTCTCCAAAGAAAAATATAAAATTAACTGTAATGACCTGGAGCAGTTTTCACACAAATGCAAGTACAGTAATTCCCCTAATATACAACACACCCGTGTATAAGACGCAGCCTTAATTTTAGGGTAAAATTCTGGTTACGGTGTATAAGATGCACTAACAGTTCATATACCTTATTTTCCGCATCATACACCGGATCATAAGGCATACTTTAAACGAATGGCCCATTTTAAAATATTTTTCATATATATGGCGCACCGCATTATAAAGCGCATAGAATAGAAGCTACAGTAGTGGCTGGTGTTGCCTTATACATCCACTAGGTGGAGCTACGCTAAAGGGAACGTCAACAAAACAATCAGATAAGTCAGTCAAGGACATCATTTTATTTAAGACAATTTGAAGGTAATAAAAATGATTTGTGGAAAATCTGAAAAATGGGAAAACATGCTTTTTGATTGCAATAAAAGACAGTTTTAGAGTTTTTTTTTTTCAAATTGCAAACAAAAACTTTAAAATATGTTCTTTCTGGATTAATTTAAAAAATGGTGCTTTCTTTTACAAAAACCTGCATTTTTTTGCACCTCGTCCCCATATTGCTTCAAAATTGGAGCGTATATAGACTATCAAAATTCAGTGTGTCATAAAAACAATGAAATGTTAATATACGTTCATAATTGAAATACAGGGGTAAAAATGGAAGAATTTACATGGCGGTTACGTTTTCTTTCATCGTAAATCGCGCATCTTCTACGAGCCATCCGTGTTTGGACTCATTTTGAGTTTTACAGTCCAGCTCCACGCTTGTTTTTGTGATGATTAGCGACCCTTAAGAGTGCGATCCGCGCACCAACGTGGAGTCTGCCCGCCGACTACGGCCCGCCGCTAGCGTGCGGCTTGTTGACTCAAGGCTTCGCACATAACCGCGCAGATGTTTCTCAGAGGAAACTGTGGTCATGGTGGGAGTTCTCCTTGTTAATCATGGATCACTGCTCGCTTTCACTCCCGTCGCAGGCGAAACCGCAGCGGCCAAGGCTGGATTCGCTGTCAAAATCCCGTAGGTGACCCCGGTCCGGCACCTGGACCGGCTTGTCACCGTTCCTTAGAAATATGTCCAGGCGCAACGCAAACAAACAAAAATCAAAGTGGGAGGGGCTTTTGAAGATGAACAGGAAAAATAACAAGAACAGATTTATGTCATCGTTTTGTTATCGCTGTCGTCGGTCTACGGCATAGGTGTTGAACTCCAGTCCTCGAGGGCCGGCATCCAGCATGTTTTCCGGTTTACTTTCCCAAACACACCTGATTCAAATGATTAGCTCATTAGCAAGCTCCGCAGTAGATTCAACATCATCCCAAACATTTGAATCAGGTGTTTTTGATGGAAAAGGTTTGAAAACATGTAGGATACCGGCCCTCGAGGACTGGAGTCCGACACCTGTGGTCTACGGTTACGGCAGATTTCATTCTGCTTCTGAGGTTAGGGTTAGGGTTAGGGGCTATCCATCCATCCATCCATCCAGCCATCCATCCAGCCATCCATCCATCCATCCATCTATATTTGTTCCAAATAAACAGAAAACATATACTGTATATACAGTACCTAGAACGTTTAACTAACAAAACACAAATAAGGAAGACAAAGGACTTGAATTCTTGCTTTCCTACCGTTCTGAATGCACATCCTGTCAAGCCCTCTTTTATTCATTAGGGTTAGCCCCAGTTACAAAGCCACTTGCTGCCCTGAAAGGTTAGGAGAGATATTATGGCAGCAATGTTACCATAAGTTTCTGATAGTGGGGGATGTAGGTGCATGTCCATACACTATCAGTTCATGCAATCACCGCTATCAGCTCTCCCAGGAACATGGCAACGGACCCTATTCTGTTCTTAGGTCGTGGTGCCAGCTTTCTTCTTACATCTGCAGGAGACATGTCGTCTCCTCACACTTTATTCTCAAACAACTCCAACAGAAAATATTGATGTACATGATGCAAAAACAAATATAACGTCACCTATATACTCTAACAATCACAACCTATCTCAGTTTTGAAACTATTTTACAAATGAATGATTTATCATGATTATTTTTGTCCCTCTGGATACAGAAAGAACTTGAGAAACCTCCCTTTAAACTCCAGTAGTCGGAATCCACAGTTGCCATTCAGTCGCCGAATATGTTCGACGGCACTTTTTTTCAAAGACTTTCCAGAAATCTGTCCTCCTGAGTGTTGTTTTTGTCCAGCAGCAACTCAAGGGAAGTGCTCTCAGCTCCGCTCACTGTATCCTGCTTGACAAGTGTAACATATGTGTTGTAGACAGCCTAAATGTACTGTAGAGTGAATTTCACTAAGCTTAACGCAGCAATATTGACTCAGTTGGGCCAGGAAAAGTAGCTGTGTTTCTGTCTAAAAATACAGAGCCAAATGAGTCCCATGAGTGTTTGGCTTCCTGCTAGGCCAGGGGGAACAAAGGACCATAGAGAATTTAGCACTCAGCGTGGGACAGATACGTCTTTCACTCCCAAATCTCATTTCTCTAAAGCCCTGTCTGCAACACACTTTCTGGGCAGCAGTGTCAGTTGGCCCAGTTTTGTTGGGCAAATCAGGCAAATGGTGTCTAGTGTCTTGATTCGCACAAATGGAGGCGGCGTACTCGGCGATCTCAATATAAACATTAAAAAAACAGCAGCTATAGATTATTTTTGCTTTTCAAAACAAATATAAACTGTGTCTAGCAGTGGACTTTTACTTTCTAGAAGAATTAGTGAGGTGTTAGACATAGCCTTACATTTTTTAATGAAACAAAACTATACTAGCAATTTTTGCTGCTAAAATGGTGCATTTTGGTTGTTAAAATGTGATCAGTGGGAACGGCAACTTTGTCAGATAAGTCATTTACATCTGTTGAACTGTCTTTAAAAAATACAGGTGAGTGCTGCTAGCTGCTAACACTGCTAGCATCTAGTACCCCTCCCCGTTGCTAACGTTGCTAGTTGTTAGTGTTGGAGCTAATTGCTGGTAACGGGCGGAATATAAAACAGCGTAACGGTTTTTTGTTTAATCATCCTTAATAAGGCTGCAGCTATCATGTATTTTTGGTATTCAGATAAACATCAGAAAATTTTAATGAAATAAGTTATCAGATTTTACAAAAAGTGACTTAAACTTAAATTTATATTGTGGTTAGACACTCACTACTTTCCTCTCTGGAAACATTAGACTTTAGAAAAACCTCTCCCTATAAATGTTGGTCTATAAGACATATATACTGGCTAAAATAGCACACTTAAGTTAGCATGGTTTGTTAATAAAGTGATCAGTAGGAACGGCAACTGTGTCATGCTCCTTGCATCAAAGTGGGCAGAATCGTTTACGTCTAACTCCGATTTGGAGCACTTGAGCGCCGCTAACTAACTATGTGCTAATTTATGCTAGACACTGTCATCAATCACAGTGTAATTAAGTTGTTTGTTTACGCCCTGTATTGGTGATTGTGAATTTTTTCAAGGTAATTCAACGCCATTTATTCGCAACATTCGTTGCGTTGTTTGTCAAGAGCAGAAATTTGGCCATCGCATTGCGTTTCTGGTATGTTTTACTGCCATGCAGAGAGTTAACAATTGTTGCTGCGATTAGCACCAGGCTATTAGCATGATGGGCGATCGAATTTGATTTTAGGACACCGTAGTGTTGCGGATGTCGACGATGAGTCAAGTCAGGTTGTTCTAATGGGATCTCCTTCAAAATAAAAGTGTACCAAGACATTGACGTCCGTAGTTTACCTGGTAAAGGTAAGACTTATTTTGTCGGTGCTGGCGGCGTGGTACTCTCACGCCGAATACTTGTTGCTATTGCTAGCCTGACGTCTTTCTGGCAGTGTAGCGAAATACTCCTTTCACCCCTAATATAAGTATATACAGTTAGAGATGAGTCAAATGTTGTGCGCTCACTTTTCCAGGAATCGTTCTTTATTGCTCCCAAAACTGATGCGACCTCGTTCAAAAGTTCCATCGGTCGCCTTGTGTACCGGAAACCGACTCCGGGTTACTGTCGGAGCGGCCTGACATGTGACACTCAGAGAAACGGTGGAGTCAGCAGCGGCTCTTCCTGCTGACCTGCGCTGCGGCATTTCGCTAAGTGAATGATCAGAGTAACTACAACGGAGCAGCCGGGATCGAATTACCGCAATGTCTCCAGACGTTATGATTGTAACCCCTGAACCGCTGCAACCGCACCACTGCGCTTCAATCCCGAATCAGACCTCTCTGGATTTATTATGTCTTTTGGCGCCCTAGGAGACAAAAAAAGGGAACTGTTTACCCCACTACACTTGTGTGTTATGAAAACGTCCAACTCTATTATATACCGCGTAGTCAGTCATCCAGGTCATGGTAATCCTCAAAAGTTGAATCCAAGGCAACTTGAACTTTTGCTAGCGGTTTTGCTTTTTTTTTTATTTTTATTTAACATTTGATACCGTTGTTATTAAATCGCATTTCATCTCATAATTTGTCACCGTGGCAGGTCTAAATAATACGCGTTTCTGAAGTTATTTCTCAATAACATTTGGAGTTTTTCTTGCTTGACTAGACTCATTTATATGAGCCTTATCCCCATCGGGAGACTGAAAAAAAAAAAAAAAAAAAGCGTTAGCCAATCCAAAACCACAGTAATTCATTTCACCCAGGATCTGGCTGCTACTAGAGGGATTCTTGGAAGGCCTTCCAGACAGAGAACATGATTTAATCCAGTCTCAGCGGTGGGTGCGATAAGCCCTCAGACACACCCAGATTTTCACAAGAGGAAATATTCTTCTAGGACCCACAATTATCTAAGTCATAATGACTGGAGATGTTATCAAAAAAAAAAAAAGGCTGGTCCTTAATTGCTCACCGATGTTTGGCCTTATTCCTTCATGTGTTTTTAGAAGAAAGTGTCTTTCTGCGATGGAACGTATTCATTTTAAACTACTGGCACTACCTTCAATAAATGTCATTTCCAAGGAGAGTGCATTTCAAACAAACCACTTTTTGGGAGGCATAACACGGCCGTGGGTTTGGCTTGGAAAGGGCAAACAGACTCCATCCAGCCAAAAATGAATATTCCATAAGGGTGATAGTGTACCGGTACCCTTTGGTGCGTTGAATTGACATCTACGGTTGTTTGTTTTTCCCATTCGGTGCATTTTGTTTGCACAAGCACACCTTTTTTCTCATGATTTGAGCCCCTGCGGCTTGTAATCCGGCGTGGCTCATACGTGACCAAAGATTGCTCGATTTTTGCTGTATATATCGTCGTGGCTTTCAGCCCAAAAAATACGCTAACTGATTTAAGGTGTGGAACGAATTGGCGTCAAATTAATTTGCCGTGTTTCACTACTGTCAAAAACGGGTTCCGATCTTTATCGATACCTATTATTGTATCGCAAATAGGTGAGGCTAGCGAATTATTCAAAATAATGCTTATCTCCCGACAAATTTTGCTACATGTTGCATTTGGTACTTTTTTTTTAACCACCATATTTATGCGTACTGCAAACTTTAATGAAAAAGAGAGGATCTTAGGTGGTTTTTCCTGATTTATGTCGCTTGGATGTGTACGTGGTGAAAGGAAGCGATCCTTGGTGGAAAAGCAAAATGCCAATTCTATTCAACTGAGATACGCCAGGAAAACTAAACTATCCGTGCCATGGTAAACTGATATATTACTTCATTAAACGAGCCCTTTACTGGTCTGTGTCACCTCTCTGGCAGTCATTAAAATAATCAGCGAAGCATGTAACTAATAGCAAAAACAAACCTAGTCAATGCGGCGCCCTCGGTAAGATTTTATATCATATAGTTCACATATGCTTACGAAAGAAGGTGCCCTGAAAATGACATCACGGTAGACTCAGAAATCAGGTAACGACATCCGATCACAGCTCACTGTGATTGGTCAATGCTGGTTCCTGAATGTCAGGAATTTCCAAAATGGCTGCCCCTTGATATAGCACCAACATATTTATAGAAAACCGATGGCTGTCTAGATGTCTTCAACACAACACCGACAGAATACTGCAGAGTTAAATAGCTTTTCAAAATTATCTTCTTCTTCTGTCTCTCTTAGTGTCACATTGCGCAATATTCATACGCACAATCCCAAACTTTTACATTGTATTTCCATTGTTGTGTCATAAATTGACACATTGAACCGATACACACATTTACTTTGCCGGTGTTTGTCTAAAAAAATATAAAAAAATAAATGCTGATAGGCGGTACTGGACTATAAACCACAGGGCTCAAATCATGAGAAAAAAGTTGTGTCTTATAGTCTGAAAAATACCATGTGTTTAATTCATTTTCTTTATCGTAGAAAGATTTTTAGTTTGAATCGAGCATTAATAACGATGACTTGTTTTAATACGGTAATAAGAAAGGCGAATTTTGGCACCCGTGGATTCAACCGCGCTTTTAGCATCGCTATTTCTCGCCTAAAGGACAAGCCCACCCTGGCTAATAGCATTTTTTTCCCCTGTTTTTAGGATCCTAATATATCGTTGCAATGCAAACGCCTGAAGTGTTTAGCTTGGCAAAGCTTGCGGTATAAACTGCGGGTTTACTACCAGATATTAAACTTCTAGAAAAGCTTGAAGTCAAACCCGACTGCGACAGAAGCGGCCCTTGAGATATTTTTGGATTCCCAATTAGCGTCAAGTCCGCCACTGTCCCTTCGCGCGACCTTGCTGCTAAGAGAAACACACAACAACAGCGTCATAAAAAAATTCCCTGGGGTCGGATCTTATATTTAATGGCACATGCTGGGAATCAAACCTCAGGATTTTATTGAAAGAATGACACGGGGCCTCGGTGGCAAACGATGAGTGGATGAATGCAGCGTAAAGCCTAAGAAATGAAAAATGTGACCACAATTGCTTTTGACCGCCGTCGGTGCGCATGGTGTGGCGCTCTGACTTGTGTGTATAAAAAAAAAAGGATTAATTTATTTTTCTCAGCCCGCAGAGACTTCTTTCACCTCACCTCCTAAAATATACATAGACGGCTAAGGCAAACAAATTCCAGACTGAACTCTGCCGACTGTTGCCTCCGTGCGCTATATCAAATATTGGAAAGCTAGCATATCTTCTCAAACTAAAGCCAAATACGTTCGAAATACCCGGATAGCAATTAATCTTTTATCGCTTATCAAATATGAACGCTGTAAAAAGTTGTTACAAAATGAAATTCTGTACTCGGCATGTCATACTTGGCAGTGGGGATCCAAACGTACGATAGCATCTTCACAGCTGATCTGGAATGTTTGAATTTTCTGCAATACATTGTAGTTGATGTTTTTGACGGGGATTTATAACACTGCTGGGCTTAGGATAGCAAAACACGAACAAGTGCGGATGTGTGTCTTTGAGTTCTGGAATTACATCTTCTGGGACTATCACTGAAGCCTTTCAGTCATCCAGGTCATAAATCCAGTATCTGGAAAGATACAATAGAGTACAACAGTTTTTCTTTTTCTTTTTTTTGGAAAAAGGAATGCACTATTTAGCTGCAAGTAGCAGAGGTACTCTTGATTCACTCACAAAGATAGAAACTCTTTATACCCAAAAATCAAACATAATAGGAACTAAAAATTTAGACTCGTAAACTAGACTTTGAAACTTGACTCAGAAAACCATAGCAACTGCATTGCAACTGATACATAAAGGATCAAATAAAATTTGGCATATCAAACGACATGCATGTTCAATTAAATACCTGATTAGTTTGATGTTGAAACTGCTAAACACAGAACTGCTGAACACAGTTTACAGATGGAAAACTGAGTTTTTCGGCTCTCTGTCAACTGGAAGTAATACAAGCTTGTGGTTCGGAGCAGCTGCAGTTAACTACGCCAAACAGAAGATGTTACATGCCTGACCACTAGCCACGCTAAATCTATCATTGTATAAAAACAAGTAATGCTGACAACCAAATTTGACCAAAGGCACACATAAACAACCTACTTTTTTTGTCACCAGTGGCACAATTTTCAAAATACATCCAAGCACGCAGTAGAAAGTCTTTATAAACAACAACCACCACCAAGACTGGTAAAACTAGACTGAAACAAGACTCATAGAAGTAGACTTAGAAAGAAAATAGGAAGATAGTTTGACATGACATTGACATGACTTGGTAAACCAGACTCAAAAAACAAGACTCTGAAACAAGACTCATAGAAGTAGCCTTAGAAAGCAACTAGGAAGACAGCTTGACATAACATTGACATGACTTAGTAAACCAGACTCAGAAAACTAGACTCTGAAACAAGACTCAGAGAAGTAGACTTAGAAAGCAGCTAGGAAGACAGGTTGACATGACCTTGACATGACTTGGTAAACCAGACTCAGAAAACTAGACTCTGAAACAAGACTCATAGAAGTAGACTTAGAAAGCAACTAGAAAGACAACTTGACATGACATTGACATAATTTGGTAAACCAGACTCAGAAAGCTAGACTCTGAAACAAGACTCACCCAACTAGACTCTACTAGACTAGACTTTTTGGGTTTGTAACAAAATCGGACGCAATAACACAGAACAAGTAAATATTCCTAAATATATTTCATATTTATTTACACGCATTTGATGTTTTGATCTCCTCTCAAAAGCTCTCATTCGGCACCACAATCCATTCATAAATCAATCTCCTATGCTGAAAAATGTTTTCTGTAGCGGTTGGTCAAAGTTTTACAAAGTTTTCATTATTCCAGATGCTGTTTGCACTTTTTTTTTGTAATTCCTGCCTCGCCCTTCAGCCAGACTGATGATCACCGTATTTGATGGCAAGCTAACAAATTACCTTTAATGTTTTCATTAAATGAGATGAAAATGCCCAAACTTTGATTTACACTTGTAATGACGGCAATTCACTTTCCCATTTTCCAAGTAGCCTTTAAATCGCTCTCATTTCATACAGCTCTTACATAAAACATATTCTGGCCGACACTTTTAGTTGGAAAAAGGGTAAACTAATCCTTAAGTTTTAAACAAATATCTCCAATTTCCCAAGGTGGCTAAAGCGACTTGTGTGGTTGAGATGTTTATGGCTTCGGAGTTCTGTCGCTCATTTTCACTGCAGGTCATGTCTGCGAATCAAAAGCAAATTTTCGGACCAAATCCCGTATTGAGTTGTCTCTTGTGATCTAAACTGCGATGCCCATTGCAGACAGGTTTCCCCCTGCTGTCACACTGTCTCGCACACTGTCTCGTTTAGACGAAATGTTCAGAGCCAAATCTTTTTTTTTTTTTCAGCGTTGGCTTCTATAAACTTGCAGTCCAAGCTATTAGACACGGTTTTGGACCGGGCAACTTTCAAACAAATGGAAATGAAAAATGGGCATTGCCCTGAAAGCGCTACAAGGGCTAAGTGGGAAAGTCATATCAAAATAACATATTTTTTTTTCCATGGCATTAGCAAGAACTGACTAAAACCTTAATTTGAAATGGAAATTTATTGGGAGAGACAGTAGGAAAAACCACCAGAGAAGCCTGTTAGGAAATCAATCAACTTTGGATTGTGCCTTATTGTCCAAATTCTTACCTAAACACTGTTTGGTCTAGTCGAACAGGGACACCTATTATATCAATTATCGAAAATGTAAACAATTCCTCGGGAGTCTGGCCACTGCGTGTCTGTCTTCGTTTGAATGTTTGGATTAGGGCTGAAGCGAGTCCTCGAGTGATCCTAGCACCTCGGTTCAAAGAACTGCTCGAGACATTTTTTTCCTTCTCCAAAATACGCGCTTATTTAGTGTACATATCAAGAAAAATATGTCAAATCAATCGCAAGAACAGTTAAAGCTCTGCATGACAGTAAAACACGCCGCCAATGCTGTGAGAAGGCCAATTTCAAAATAAATCTCATCAATTGAAAATGGAGATGACTGCCTTTTATTTGAAAGTTGTTTTGGTAGTCTGTTACCTTGACTAATCTTTTTCTGGATCTGTTGCTCCCATCTCCTGATACAAACAACACAACAGTGTTCTGAAATCGCGTTCGATCGCCAATTAAGAGAAAAAAAACGTAACTACGCTGACGTAGTACTGTACAGCATCTATTGACAGAGCTTGGCGGTGGCTACAGCTAGCATGAATTAGATCATCCGTTTTTCACCAAGTTTATGATTGCATGTACATGACAAAAGATCAAAATTAATAAACGAGTCAAAGGAGCCTTTCCGAGATCTCTAACCGGAGCACTCGGTCGCATACCTTGCCACTCTCAATTGGATCAGCCGGAGACATCATAACCTTTACGTAAACCTCTCGGTTTTAGTTATATTCTTCCCCGTGAACAAGGATGGACTCGGACATTGGTTGAGTCTGCTCTCTTCTTTTATTGAAAACATGCTCAAACAACCTCAGCTAATACGGGCTGCTGTTAGCTGCAACAGGCACTGGCTGAATCTTCCTCGAATGGTGACGAACAAAATTTTAATAAATCTAATTATGAGTTTACAGGTTATAGAACGCACCCATACATTTGGGCTTCATTTTTGGGAAAAAATGCGCATCCTATATGTGGGGAATTCCAGTAGTTTGCTGTTGTTTATATTTATGTTAAAAAAATGTAGATAATCAAAAAACGATTGCCCTCAATGCTCAATATTCCTCAACGCTCTCGTTTCCCGGCAGACACATCACCGCTTATACGGTGACAATTTATGCTGTCCGAGCCAGCTGAAATAGGCGTCACTGGCACCAAATCAACCAAACACCCCTCCCTAACCAAATAGTTTGACGAATCCCGGCCCTTGGAGCAGGTTCAAGAAAACTTCAAAGTACACCTCCGATTTTGGCCGGGAAGCGTACAGCGTCGGACAGAATTTCACGCTCAGTTTGCGTTTAGCGTCGGCAGAAGCTCAAAGCTGCGAGTGTTTTCGCTAGCCGCGTTTGAACCGGTCTTCCAGTTCGCAAACCTGGCCTTCTTTCACAGGGCTTGACTTCGCTCTACTGCGGCTCCAAGACCACCTCCTTTCCAAGCCCATCTGGGTTTAGGACGTATGTCTGGAACTACCATTCACGCTGCCTGTCATGTCTTCACGAGTGGCGAGCATCCGCATGCTGTAATACCGAAACAAGTTCAAAGATATTTACTGTGACGGAAGGCCAAGTCACGGTTGCGCAACGCGCTGGAAGATTTACAGTGTCGGTCTTTGCTCAGTGTAAATTCTTGGCTCTCGTCGCGGTTTGTAATTTCCGTAAATGCGATGAGGTTTGATAGCTTTCCATATGACGAGTGAAAGAGGACACGACCAATAGCGTTATGTCTTGGAGGCCTCCTTCGCGATCAGATATCGAAAGATAGAAGGTGATTACGATAAATTGTTTGGACTGAGGGTTTATATTCACACAGTACAGTTGGGTCCAGAATTGTTTAAAAAAAGAGAGATTTCACTTTTATCGTAGTTTTAAAGTTTGGTTTTGAGTCGTTCTCAACATTTTTTCAATGATAGCAAGTATTTTTTTAGCTAATGACCCAATAAACCAGTAGTAGTTGGAGTAGTAGTAATAGATAGTTACGAAATTTTCAAAGGCGGCACTACAACAGTTTAGCAATAATATGTTTCAGGTTCCAATGAATTTGCTCTTGATTTGAAAAGAAAAAACTGTTCCTGTCTCAAAAGATGACGCGAGACCACTTCATTTCAGATAATCTTGTCTTGTAGTCTTCAAACTGAGGACCTGTCTGTGATGTCTAATTTTATGAGTCTCGCTCCACAGTTTAGAAGTCATGTTACTGTCCGAGTCTAGTCCTGGGAGTCTTGTTTCAGCCTAGTTCTATGAGTGTTGTTTCAGGCTAGTTTTTGTCTAGTTTTCCAAGTAATGTCGTTGTCATGTCAAGATGTCTTTATTAGTTGCTTTGTGAGTCTAGTTCTACAAGTCTAGTTTTCGGAGTCTAGTTTTCCAAGTCCGGCTGCGTTTATGTTATTTTTGTATGAAGACTTTCAACTTTTCCATTTCTGTTTCCTGTGTCCTGTGTCTGTATTCTGACCTCATCATGCTGCCAAACCTAGTTTTTTGAGCTAGTGTAGTTGGGCGAGTCTTGTTTCAGAGTGGAGTTTCCATTGTCTATTTTTTTGTGTCTTGAGTTTCTATTTTCCCACTCCCACACCCTCTCTGCTTTCGAGTCCAAATTGTCCTAACCGTAACCCTAGTAATATTTTCCCATCATGTCAAGCTGTCTTCCTTGGTTTTCTTTCTAAGTCTAGTTCTACAAGTCTTGTTTAAGACTCTAGGTTTCCGAGTCTAGTTTTCCAAATCATGTCACTGTCATGTCAAACTGTCTGCCTAGTTTCTACTATGTTTACTTCTATGAGTCTTGTTCTATGAGTCTAGTTTTCTATATGTAGTTTTGAAAATTGTTAATTGTAAATCATGGGTCTTGATGAATTATTTTTACATCTTTTTTGGGGCCTCATCGTTGTCACTTTTTTTGTTGATGTAAATATTTTTATGGGACCGGCGGTCAAGATGTAACATCTTCCGTTTGGAGTAATTGAGCGTAGCTGCTCGGAAACAAAAGCTTGTTTTACTTTTCCAGCCGACGCAAAGCCGAATAATCCCGTCCTCCGTCTGTGAACCGTGTTCACATCAAGAAGCTTATTCATCTGGATCATCAGGGATTTAATTGAACATGCGTGACCATCATTTGATATCCCAAACATTTTTCCACGCGTCTTTTAAAAGTCTTGTTCGGCGCAATCCTGGCCCGGGTCTTGAAATTGCTGTCAAGTCACCCAGAACAAGGAGGGGGAAGAGTCAGTTCCTCCTCCGCTGCTTTGCCGGGGCCTAGCGATGACATCAAGTATGCGGAGTTGCGCTCGCTCTCAGTGGCCCCTGATCCGCAAGCTGAGGGGGCAGCTGTGAGCTAATGTTGGAAGGAAGCGGCTTCGCCATTGGACGTCAATGACAGGGAGAGCAACATCTGGCTAAGAAAGGCAGGATGCGTGCGAGCCAGGTATCATTGTAAACCGTGGAAAAAACTCATCATGATTTGGAGCGGACGGCGAAGCGGCCACTTTTTTTTTTCTTTGCGTCCCGCCTTCTCTGGCGTCCCCACCTTGACTCCAGCACCTTGTGTTTCCCCGTGTCATATCCTAATCCGCGGGAGCCGCCCGCGGAGGTTGACGATCTAGGTCAGCAGCTGCCTTTTCAAAAGGTGACGCGAGAGCGCTCCGTCAAACGTTTGAATCTCTTTTAACCCGTTCACCGCCAGTGACGGATATAAACGACAAAGATCCGGTCCCGTCGAACGGAAGCAAACGAGTTAAGCGGGGCGGCGCTTTTTCGGCCTGCCCGGCTTTTAAAGAGTCATGCGTTGACTTGCGTTCCATTTATTACAGCTTGGAATGTTGCGTGCGTGTGTGTATTCATGCGTTTTATGTAACGTGTTTATTTATCTGGTTATTGTTGTGTCTATTGGGAGCTGATTCACTGTATAAATACATGGTGTGTGGCTCTGAATCACAAGTAACTACAAAGTGGAGCGCAACCTTCTGCCAAGGTTGAAAGTTTGTGGGCTCTATATCAACACAAAGGATTCCTGGAAAAGAACGGCTTAAAAAAATATTTTGATTCACTTTGTCACATGTATTAAAGTGAAAATATAGTGTAGCGGTTCGCAAAGTTTTTGCAGCAAAGTACCCGCGAACCAGTGCTGGTGTATTTAAAAGGCAGCGCTATGCCGTGTATGATTTATTCAACTTTGGAACTATATTTTTAGTGGTATCTCTCGGTTGTTTTTTATTCAATAATTCCAGAAGATAAATTGTGCTTTATTTTTGGTTCTTCTGCCAGAAAATTGCGTCACCGATGACAATGCACAATCATGTTAAACTTTGCAAAATGAAGTCATATAGCGTTGTGCAAAGGAAACATTATTTTGTGATAATAAATAGACACACCATACATAGTATACACAGTGCTCTCGTTTTCCTGCGGGGACTCGCAATACTAAAAAACTATGGGTCCCAATAGAAATGTTTGGTGTCCCAGAAATTTCGCAATTAAAAGGACAAAGTAAATCTAAGGTTCAAACTGCATTTACAAAACCTGAACAAAAACCAACAAAAGATGTCAGTGAAAGTCACTAAAATAGAATGAGCTTACATGTAGCATCGTCTTCTTCATATCGCAAGCTCACTTTTTACTTTGAGTGTTTATCTATTTTCAACATGTCCGTTTTGTTCCTCTTCTCGAGCTTCGGAAGGATTTTGTTTTTGCTTCCTTACTTTCTGACTCATTGATAGCTGACTGCGTATTATTCGGCCTAAAGATAGCACTTTTTTAGAAGGCCGTTTAGAAGAGAGGGGTTAAAACAAAAACAGATCCCAGAATTTTTGTAAGCAACAAGTCCACTGTACAATTTTTCCGTGAAATAAATTTGAATGGTAACATAAAGTTATGGGGACTGCTAACAAGTCATTTACAATAAAGAAAATGGGTTGTAGTTCACTAGTTGCTTCATGTTCCAATTATTTTGCTCTTAATTTGAAAAGAAACTACTCCCCCTGTCACTGACGTTCAACATACTTATATGCAGGTCATTCAATTTATTTTAAGTTGAATTAAAAAGCATTCAATTAGATATGCAGAAGCCCTGTTAAAATCGCACATACCTTCTGAAATCTGGAAAGATTAGAAACACGCTCTAATTCCGTTTTTTTTCATCATTTAAAAAAGTGTGCCACATTTGGCTAACATACTGATAGTTATTTGATGAACGAAAATAGTTAATCGAAACAAAATGTTTTAACATTTAGCCTCAAAATAGCCAACTTCTTGAATTTAATGACCTTTTATTGTGTTTGAGGCCATTTAAATTTGAAGGTGTTTAAAAACTTTTGACTTGTGTTACTGGACTCGAACAATGATAAATTTTCAAATCAATATTTTCATATATGGATTTTTAAAGAATAATACACTAGCATGTATGAGTTGTTTAAAATGCTAAACTAAAAATTATTGTCATTTGTGATAAATATACTTTTCTATATTTTTTCTTTATCATTGCTGATTAGTTTCAGTTTTTAAATGCAATGCCGGTTGAATTTTTGACACCTCAGAGAAACTTAATAAGTTATAAAAACTTAATGTGTTGAAACTGAAAATGAAAAAAAAAAAAAAACGCATTATATCCTCTTGTCATGCTACGCCCAATAAATTTCTTGAGCAGTGTACATTCAGACAATTTATATGAAAGCACTCATGAAGACATGTCTCAATGCGGTTATAAAATACACCATTTTTTTTTTTTTTATCACAAACTTAAAATAGATCGCCAAGCAGATACCAAGTCATCTAAGGGTCATGGAATATTTTTTTTTCATAATCCTGCTAACTAACACGCATACCAACCAACAGACATATTTTTATAATCTTATCCGAGTGTAAGATTTATACCTTAACTTATTCACTGCGCCCGGCAAAAATCAATCTTTTACGTCAAAAGCCGTCAGTGGTAGTGAATGAGTTAATGACGCAAGGTCACTCGTGTTTTGACGAACCATTCCACAGATCGGAATTGGTCTGGTTCCTCGGTATCTTGCTCTGCTGACTGCCCGACAGGCCAGATAAGTAGGATCCAGATGTGTTTTTGCAAGGATGAATGTCAGAACGGGCCAAAAAAACTTCCTAAGCCCCCCCATTTCCCAGGTAGGACCGTCTGCCCGTCTGTCTGCGGCACGCGACTCCCCAAACTCGCTCGCGTGAGCTCAGCTTCCAGGTCGCACAACACGGGCTCAAGTAATTGACCCATATCAAAAAAAAAAAAAAAACCTGCCCGGGTCAGTCTTTGTTCTTGGACTTCCCGCGGCCTTGTTTTATCACTCAGGATCTTTTTAGAATCCAGACACGTTCCTCATCCGGTCAAGCAGACCAAATGGGTGCTAGGCGAGCTAGGCCCCATGACGGCATCGTTTTCTCTGGGAGTCTGGGACCAGGATCGTTTTTCCCCGATTGTTTTTTCTTTTAAGTGATAAATTATCTTTGCTTAGCAAATGTCTTTTGTGTCATCAAAAAGAATCTTGGTGGATGAGTAAGGGTCACGGCTTTTCGACCCGCAGCAGATGTTAGTTGAGACAACTGTGCTTTTATTATAGATTTAATTTGTACAAATTGATTAATTAAGCAGAGTTATGACCTAAGATACGACGCTCATCTCTCGGGATGATTATTTTCTGTCGCGCCGGCTCGCCGCGCTTAAAGCGATTTCACGGCGATGCGCACGCCACGCCGATTGGACGTATATGTTCATTTCGCCATGAGCTCATATGTTTGCGGTCTCGTGACGGTGTGACTGACAGGACCCAAGTGAGACGGGGACCCCCTGAATCCTCCCCTCAGCTGACGGGGACCTCCCGCACCGTCAAGCGTTATCCGTCATCCTCCGGGCCCATCGTCTCCAACGCGCTGCCCAACGCCCGCGGAAATGAGTACAGGAACTCCCACGGACAAAGAAACGGGCATGGCAGCTACTTCAACGGTCACGGGACAGCCAATCACAACCGGCTTCGTGGACAGTTCAACAATGCGTTATCACCAGCAGGTAAAAAAAAAAAAAAAGTGGAAAAGTGTATGGATGTTAATGTCAGAAATCCAAAAATTGGCAGCGACACCTTTGACGGGCTTTTTGTCCGTTATAGCCGGTGAAAATGACGATGTAAGCAGCCGATGAAATCAAGATTTTCGCCGTCTTGTCTACATTCAGCATTCCCTCAGTTTGTGACCGATTTTGGTGATGAATGATAAAAAAAAACAAGAAAAATGATCCAAGCCAGTCCTCAAGAGCCGGTATCCTGCAGGTTTTCAGGTTTCTCTCCTAAACACACCTGATTAGGATCATTTTCAAGCTCCCCCAGAGCTTACTAATGAGCTAATCATTTGAATCAGCTGTTTTGAGGAGAGAAAACCTGCAGGATACCGGCCCTCGAGGACTGGAGTTCGACAGCTGCGATCTAAGCAATGACAGGATGTTTTTTGTCTTTTTGCCCTTGATGTATTCATCACTGTCCGGCAGAGATAGACAGACGGACGCCTATTTTGACGACGAATGACGAGAAACAAAAAATTATGACATAAGAACTCCAGTCCTCGAGGGCCGGTATCCGTTTTTTTCTCCTTAACACACCTGATTCAAATGATTAAGTTCAAGCATTGTCAGCTTGCTAATAAGATAATCATGTGAATCAGGTGTGTTGGGGAGAGAAAACTGGAAAACATACAGGATACCGGCCCTTGAGGACTGGAGTTGAGGACCCACCGAAATGGGTTTTTGTCTGTCATCGTGTTGGCAGAGATGGATCCCAATTTTGCTTTTGACCTGCAAAAATGTGTCAAATGTCCACCTCACACACGACGGAAACCCGAATGAAACAAAACGACAGACCGAGGGACCGCTAATTACTGTTTAAAAAAAAAAAAAAGACATACTGCTGGAATGACGGAACGATGAATGCCGGACCGTGAAAAAACGTGTAAAATGGCCACCTCTGCATAAATCTCCTGTTGTAAATCCTTTTGCAAGTCTTTGCGACGTCAAAATAAACAAACACGTTGGCCAAGTCAGAATACATACCGACTCATCCCGCTGCGTCACTTCTAACTGGAACATAGGCCACGAAAAAAACAAAACAAATATTGGCTGCATCCCAAACTGTACTTCACGCCTCTGCTCAGCTGTGCCGCTCATCTGCACGCTTGCCTCTGCTGAAAAGTGTGAGTACAGATAAACACTTGGACATTATTGGCACCCTTCCCGGTCCCCCATAAAGAATATGCTTAGAGTTCATTTTACGAGCTCCATTTAGTACCGTTTAAATCAAAAGTCGGTACGCCTGTTCACATATCCTTTGGGACCAATCTTGTCACAAGTTTTCAAAAAACAGATAGCCAGGAGATATCTTGTCCTACTTGGTGTCACTTTAGAAGAAGGTTTTGCCAAAAGCTGTCATGAGCTGGACCTAAGATAGCCTATAAGTGATTTATAAACAGAGAAACACTCAGGGCGGCGGCATGGCAAAAAAACATGGCCGCGCCGACAGAAAACTTGTTGTGAATCGGCATCAAACCACTTCCGTTCCAAATACAGACGAAAATGGCGTCTGGATTCGTTTTTGGTCATATTGGAAATCCTTTTTGGAACGGCTATAATCATGCTAAACTTTTTTTTGTGATTAGAATGTTTGTTTTATAGTTCATAGTCGTGTTTTGTAAAAATTTATTCAAGTTGCAACGTCTGAACAAACGTTGCGATATCGATAAAATAATTATTATAGCTGAGATGGTAACTGGTGCTGTTTGCTTGTTGTTGCTAGTTAGCATCATAATTAAATGTATATTTGATGTGGTATACATAATTAGCATCCTCATTTTCGCACCTACTTGAAATATAAAACATATATTGCATATAGATGTTCCAAGCCTCGAATAGACCCTGAAAAAATTACCGTAATTCACCCAAAATAGGACGCGCTTGAGTATAGAACGCACCCTTTATTTTTGGGTCAAATTCTCGGATATTCTACGATACCGTTGGAGGATACAGTTTTTCGACTATGTAAAAACGATAGCAAAACAGAATAAATTTTACCTTGTAAATTCTTCCGATTTCCTTGTGTTCATATCTGCAAGTTATATATTTGTTGCTGGTTAAATTATGTGTGTTTGAGATTTCCCACACTGTGAGCGGTCAGTGAACGCTGCGCCAATGTAACATTGCTGTTTTTATTTTTCCTTTTTCGAGATAGCTCGAGTTCATTTCGCCATAAATACCCACAGTTGCGCGCTATCAATGTTCCAACAAGTTTATGATTGTGAGTATACGCCAAAAGACCGCAATTAATAAACGAGTCAAATGGAACACTTTACTGTGTGTACACATCTCTATAACTTGCTACTGTTAATTGAATCAGCTGGAGAGATCATAACTTTTACATGAACGCCTGTGAACAGGGATGACTCGGACGTTGGCTCAGTCGGCTCTCTTCTTTTATTGAAAATAATGCCGTAACAACCTCAGCTCACACGTGTTGCTGTTAGCTACGACAGGCACTGACTGCCAACAGCCAATTGACGTTAGCATTCTAGCTCATCCCGTTACCGTAATTATTATAAGAATACGGCCGGTATAAAAATGCAAAACTCAGCTTATGCGGCTGAGGGATCAGTCAAAAGAAATTCTAATCTTTAAGTTACCGTTTATAGGACTCGCCCATACGTTTGTCCTCCATTTTGGGGCAAAAAATGCGTCTTATATTTGGGGGATTACGGTAGTCCCTCCATCTCCATTCTTGGCCTTTTTTATGGGGTGACACTGACAAAATGTTCTCCAAATGAAGGCCATGTTAACAATTCTTTAATTTTGACCACTCCCCCAACGCGGTGCCATCATACATTCTACTTCCGTTGTCCCCGGTTTCTCTTAACCCGAGTAAGAGCCGGCCCATCGGTACGCAACGTTGGCTCGCCCTCTTCACTCATACTCCCATCTGAAACACCCTCCAGCAAAGATAAAGGCCCTGGAGATCTGCCACCTATCCGCTCCACGTTTGCCGGCCTGCGGCGCACTCGCTCATTCACTTACAGCGTGCCAATGGCCATTATCGGCACCCGCCCTTGCGCACTCGCTTATAAACTGCCCCGTACGCCGCGAAGAGATGAGCAGAGTGTCACAGAAGAAGAAGGCATGGAGCTCGCCTCCGCTCTAACTTTGATGTTGCTAGTCCTCAACCGGCTGTGCGCGTGCTTTCCAGGGGCCAACCTCACCTCCGGCCTGGACCGCATCAAGATCGTCTTCACCCCCACCACGTGTCGCCGAGTGTGCGGCAACGGGCGCTGCTACAACAGCTGCGAGAAAGGGGACGTGACCACTGTGTACAGTGAGACTTCGCAGCAGCAGCAGCAGCAGCAGCTGCAGCCAAAGGCGCCGGGCTTCCGACTCTGTGAGTGTTGACTCTATCGACCATTTCTTATCTGGTGTTTTTGCCACTTTGTCAGATATCCTCACTTTCCCGCAATCAGGTCCTCTCTCACAAATACCGTAATCCACCAAATATAGGACACCGACGCGCCAACGCTTTGGAGATAATGTAGAAACGATAGCAAAATAGAAGAAATCTCATCTGCAAATTCTTCGTATTTTTTTGTGTTCATATCTGTAAATTATATTTTTCTTGAGGGTTATGTTGAGTGGGTTTCAGATCTCCAACGTTGTGAGCGATCAGTAAACGCTACACAAACGTAAAGATGAGAGCGCTCTTTCTTGGTCCTCGCGACACAGCTCGAGTTCATTTCGCCATAAATACCCGCAGTTGCGCACCATCAGGGATCAGGCAAGTTTATGATTGGGCCCACAATTATTAAACAAGTTAAATGGAATACCTCTCCATGTTTTCTGACTCATGTTCCTCTATGTTTTTGTAATTTCCCCGTGTGTGAAGAAGGATGGTCTCGGATGTTGGTTCAGTCTTCTCGCTTCTTTTATTGAAAATAATGCCATAACAACCTCAGCTCACGCGTGCTGCTGTTAGCTACAACAGGCACTGAAAGCTAACAGCCAACCAATGTCAGCTCTCTAGCTCATCCCGTTACCGTAATTCAGGGGTCACCAACTCCGGTCCTCGAGGGCACCTATCCAGCATTTTTTCAGTGTAACCCTCCTCCACTGCACCTGATGCAAATTATCATGATCATTTTGGTGCTCCTGCAGAGCTTCTTGATGAGCACATCCTATGAATCAGGTGCAGTGGAGGAGGGTTACACTGAAAAAATGCTGGATAGGTGCCCTCGAGGACCGGAGTTGGTGACCCCTGCCGTAATTATTATAAGAATACAGCTCCGTGTTTTCTAACCAATGAACTCAATTGAATCATCTGGATACATCATACGTTTTACATGTTCCTCTATGTTTTTGTAATTTCCCCGTGTGTGATGAAGGATGGTCTCGGATGTTGGTTCAGTCCGCTCGCTTCTTTTATTAAAAATAATGCCATAACAACCTCAGCTCACGCGTGCTGCTGTTAGCTACAACAGGCACTGACTGCTCTCTAGCTCATCCCGTTACCGTAATTATTATAAGAACACGGCCGGTGTAAAAATGCAAAACTCAATTTATGCGGCTGACGGATCAGTCAAAAGAAATCCTAATCTTTAAGTCACCGTTTATAGTAGTCGCCCATACGTTTGGCCTTCATTTTTGGGCAAAAAATGCGTCTTGTATTTGGCGAGTAACGGTAGTCCCTCCATCTCCATTCTTGGTCTTTTTTATGGGGCGACACCGACAAAACGGGTTCCCCAGTGTCACGCTGTGCGTCTGTCTTGAAATAGCGAAGCTCAGTAAGGAGAAGAAAAATATCTGAACTGTCAAAGAGAAAACAGAGGTCGGGAGAACGGGAGAGAAAAGGAGTGGAGCAGATTAAAAGCACGGTCTGGAAAAGAGGCCTAATCTCCCCAAACACACACACACACACATGCACACTTGAGATGGTGGTCCCACGCTCCCACCACTTAGCCCCATCTCTTTGCGGTTTACACCTCGCTGTTGGCCCGGCCGTTAACCATTTAACATGCTCCCTGGGAGAGCGCCTTCTAATGAAAGACGAGAACGGGCGCGGCGCTAAAACAGAACGAGCAGCACGAACGGGATTTGACGGGGATTACGAGAAATTTGCCATTTATCCGCGGCGCCGACTCACACAGTAGTGTCCATGGGAAGGGAGGTGGCGGTCATTGCCAAGGGCAGGGGTCGCGACCCTGCATGTTTTGGTTTCTTCAGTCGCAAGGGTCCAGCTAAGGCTCAGACTAATTACCGCTCGTGGATTAGCGGTGCACGTACCACACACATACAAGGCTTCGCTAGTTACGTAAAAACACATAAACTGCCTTATCTGCAAAAAGTTAGACTCTCCTGGGATCCAGACAATATATTTGTGTCCGATATATGTATAAAAATGAAAATTTGTTGTAACTGTACGGCATTGAACCTGAAGGCCGCCAGGTGGAAAATGTATTGTCCGGATATAACCAGATTTCAACTAAGAACACTGGAGAAAATATCTCTATATTTACGTTTTTATATCTATAAAAGTGTGTAGAATATCATATAATGATAGTTATGCCTCACATCACATGAAAGGTCTTAGTTACGTCACATATTACCAAAGTCACGTTGCTCCCTCACGTCTGGTATTTTAACAGAAATACTCATTAGATGTTCAAATTTACTGTGGGCTGCGTTTGGTTGTCAAATTCATCTCTTCTTCCGGTAAAGAACTTCAACTCGCGACTGAATTGACGAAAAAGAGCCTTTGACCGTGTTTTTCGAAATGAGGCGTTATTATCTTAACAAAGGTGTCATTTTCGGAATGTGCGGGCCCTTAAAATGAAGTGACTGTTTCCTATTGTAAAATGATATACGGCGATTAATGAAATAACGCCGCAGCGCCATCGTATTCCTGCCGCCTCCCCTTCGGGTACCCCAATCAGTTTTCTTCCCCCGAAAGCCCACCTTTATGATGTAAAACGTCTATTAAGAGGCGGTGGCGCGCGTCCTGTTATCACTTGGGCGTGCGTTTTCACCGAGGAATGTCGAGAGGACCGCAAACAGTTATCTCATGCTTTTGTTATGCTCCCTGCGCTGGCGCGGTAAAAAAACACGTCTGTGTAATTATAAGAGGCTCCCTTGCGCACAGCACTTGCTGTAACTTTAAAGCGTGACATCACATGAGGTCCACGTCTGTTTATGGAGTGAGAAACGTCAGCGTGGGCTTTTCTGTTGGGTTGTTTGAGTGTTTTTTTGAGCGGATGCACAGATTGACGCGGTGGGAAGTCTACAGTAGGACTAGGAATAGTTTCTGCCCCGGGCGGGACTGGCCTGACGCCGACAAGAGCGGACCTGCGGCCCGTACTGGAAGAATTTAATAGCCCCCTTGAGCAGATATTATAGCCGGCATGTCTAATCAGAGGAGGCCTTTCCATCCTCCTGAACGGTAACATTGGTAGGAGTGATAGGTTTGAAAAATGTCTCTTTTTTTTTTAACCCGCCGTTACAAATTATGGAATTTCCTTTGATTTTTTATTTTAAATATCATAAAAGAATCAATTTGACACAACACTGGGGAGCTGGAAATTCCAGTAGATGATTAAAACATGTAAAATTTCAAAATGCAACACTTCTGACATTTCTGTGTGATTGCTAATGGACGTGCGAGATTTTATGTACAAAAGTCATATTCGTCCAAATTTTGGACCATATAAAACCATTATATTTAGAATTTTTGAGATGCGTTTAGTAGGATTTTTGACATTGATTTTCCTGCAATTTTTGGAACATTCCGTTGCGTGGCGGTCAATCTACGTCAGCAAACAGAAAATTCTTTGTTGACTTGTGTTTCCCCTCGAGACAGTAGATGGCGGTAGAGAGCAGTTAATGGCTATGTCTTAAAGGGTCATCTTCACATCACAGACCAACAGATGCCACTGAACAATTTGAGTGGTAGAAGGAAAAAAATATCCATAAATAAGTTTATCACGCCTTTAGAAGCATTTGCAAAGTTATGAAAACATGCAATGTGCATAGTTTAACCTAGTTCAACCTTATTTCAATTTTGTGTGTAGTGAGCTGAAAGATGACATTCATTTCTGTCTTTATTAATTTTTATCTTTATTCTCTTTTTGTGCACACGCTTTATATATGAATAAGTCATCTATAACCTAAAACTGTATACTGTACAAATAATAATAATCCCCTGTCCTCATTCTCTTCTTCTCTGCAGTCTTTTGTCAGATTCCTTGCCTGAACGGAGGCCGTTGCATTGGCAGGGACCAATGTTGGTGTCCAACCAACTCAACCGGGAAGTTTTGCCACTTGCCGGCTCAGACGCACGCCAAACCAACCAATCACAAGGACTCCAGAAACTCCGCACCGAAATCTCCTTCGCACTCCACCTACACTCTCCCGCTTTCCAATCAGCAAAGTAAGTGCACACCCGGGCACGAGGACACGTCCATCCGTTGTCCTCGAATCACTCACTTGACATCTTAAAAAAAAAAAAAAAAAAAATGGCTGGCTTTGATTCGATTGTTTCCCAGCACAGGATCCGTTCTCATCTGTTTTATTTCATCAAAGCAAAAGCTCTAAATCAACCAATATAAAAAGTTTGTCCGACGTCCCGGCACCCGTTTTGAATTTCAGCGACAGTCAATAAAATTTTAAATGCGCGAGTCCGGCGGCTGTAAAACTGTGAAAACACACAAAAATAGATCATTCTTGTGTTATAATTGGAGAAAGACAAGTTTCAAGCGCTCTTTATAGAGTGCGTTTCTTCTGTCAGACTTTTGACGCATGATAGTGGATTCTGGGAAAAAGTCCTACGACTCCCTTAAGATAGATCCTTCGCTTCAAGTCCGAAGGATAAAAGCCTGATTTCGACACATTGCAACATCCCCGCATCCATCTTTCAAATCTGTCCGTGTCCTCCAATGTTTGATTTAAACTCGGTAATCCAAAGTTTTGTTTGTTTTGTGAGATCAATTGTCTTTTATACTGTCAATCATTTGGGGATTACATGAACAAATTGTGATTTTTAATCTCTCACGCTCCCTTCTTCTTGAATCCTTGAAATGATTATGAAATATTTGAGAAAAAAGTCTTTCTAGAACAGCTTTTCTCTAACGTGTTATGTGAAGGCATTTTAGGGTGTGCGTAAATTTATAACGCAAATGTAATTCAATGCTTTTCAATGCCGTGAAAGGAACAGTACATTTTCTTTTCAAATTAAGTGCAAACTAAATGGAACAAAAAGTAAGCCAAATTTTGACTGCTTTACAAAACATTGTATGCAATTATTTTGTTAAGTTTATTATACAGATCTTGTATGTTGATGATCATAAAACTTTATAGCTAATTGGCAAATTAGCTAGCAAAGACGCTCAGTGGTTTTCAAATCGGGGTTTGTATACTCCCGGCTCTATGGGCGGTATGTGAAAATTTCACAAGGTTTTGCAGGTATCAGAAAGTCTTAATTTACTGCTTTTTAGATCTGATAAAAAGCAGTTAGTCTTTTCAAACTTGTGGTAAATTAATTGGAACATGAAGCAACCTATTTCTAAATCGAGTTATAGTGATTCCTATGCATAAAACGACGCCCGTATTTTTGTCTTCCAGTCTCACTTCACCCATCCTTGGTCAAGGTCCACATCCAGCACCCGCCTGAGGCCGAGGTCCACATCCACCAAGTGGCCCGGGTCCAACCGGGTCAGAGGTCGCCCGCCACCGAGGGGGCTCACTCTGTCCAGCAGCGCTCTCAGCCCGGCAACGGCCACGAGCCCGTCGCCGAGAACGGCGGAGGACCGCACCAGCGTCAAAACGGACACGTGGGAAGATGCTTCCAGGAGACGGTTGACGGACAGGTATTAGTTGCCATATTTTCCCGCCTGCGGTTTCTCGGAGTTGTTAAAACCCGAGCGGTCTCGTAGCGCATTATCTTCTTGTTGCTTTCGCCGTCGAGGTTGGCTACGGACAATGGTAAATGCAGCACCTCCCTCTGTCCGTCATGAAAAACTGTCAAATCTTACACAGTGTCCCTTTAAGACATAGGTGTCCAATTCCAGTCCTCGACGGCCGGTATCCTGCAGGTTTTACGGTTTTCTCTCCTCAACACATCTGATTCAAATGATTAGCTCATTGGTAAACTCCGAGGGAGCTTGAAAATGATCCTAATCAGGTGTGTTTAGGAGAGAAAACCGGAAAACCTTCAGGATACCGGCCCTCGAGGACTGGAGTTCGACACCTGTGCTTTAATATATATTCACAAAATGTTTTCTCTTTCTCCCAAGTCGGATTCCCCCTTCCTCAAAGGACATTATACATACATAAAGAGTATGAAATGTGTTTTGCCTCGTATTCTCCGCGCACCTCTCTCACTCACAGCCGCAAGCCTGTAAATGTTACTTTGTTGCGGCACAGCGGAGAAATGTGTGGATATGTTTGTCAACCAAAAAAATAAATAAAAACAATGAGGTGAGGATGGGAAAAAACAATCATACAAAATATCCGACAGAAATTGTAATAAACTGCAACAAATTCCATCAGGTGTAAAATGTGAATTTTTTGTATGATTTCCGACTAAATGGTCACGTTCCATAGTTAGCCTCACTGTAGATGTGACTCCAGGTTTACGCTAATGTTTGTGTGTATTAGATTCCAGTCCCGTTTTCCACAAGTTGTCCTCACTTTTCCTTCCAGTTTAGCAGTTCGGTGTTCAGCAAAAGAATGTTTTCACTTTTGTAAATCACCGGCCAAAATCCACTCGCTCCTGCAAGGAATTTCTCCTAATTAGCCAGATATCCACGATCTAAACGCTGATAGTTACTGAAAGAGTCTTCCTGTTCTCTGCCCTCGCAGATTCAGGCATCCGCAGTTTTGCGGACATTTATTGGCAGAGTGGTTTCTGAGATTTTTCACAGCTGTGCGTTTTTTGCAGTGTGGTAAGCCGCTGCCAGGCCTGACCAAACAAGATGATTGCTGTGGAAGCGTGGGAGCCTCCTGGGGTCTCAACAAATGTCACAAGTGTCCAACCAAACCAAGTAAGCCGTCTTCCAAAGTTGCTTATTCACCCCGGCTTCATTTGTGTCTCCGATACGCAATAAGGTCTTTGATAGTCGTTCAGAAATGCCGGAATGGTCGCATTACACGAACGTCGTGGCGTTCACGTCGCCTCACGCGCGTTCGCTACGTTTGTGTTTACGTGGAGCTTTTTGTAACCAGCTGGGATGTCTCAAAGAGAACGAGACCACACAAATGGAAGGGCGAGCCGCTTGTAACGATGTCCGAAGTCCGGTCCTTCTCAAAAAGGGGTCAGTAGGGAAACGGGCTTTGCTTTGTGTTGTGGAGTGTAAACGCGCGTTTTTGTCGTCTAATGTTTTTTTGGGACAAAATCAAATTATGATTCATGTGATTTAGAAAAGAAATAGCATGTTTTATGCCTTTTTCTTCATGGTAGAATATTTAAAGGGACAGTGTGTAAGATTTAGAGTGCTTTTCATTAAATAGGTATACATTAAATAATTATAAATTTCAAAAAGTTGCAAAAAAAATGTGTTCTTAATGACCGACAGTATATTTGAAAGATAATCGTAAGTCTAGTTATTATGAAATGATATTACATGGGGGGTGGCACTTCTCCAGAAGCTGCCATGAAATATTTAAAGGGACAGTGTGTAAGCTTTAGAGCGTTTTTTCATTAAATAGGAATACATTAAATAATTATAAATTTCAAAAAGTTGCAAAAAAATGTGTTCTTAATGACTGACAGTAGATTTTAAAGATAATTGTGAGTCTAGTTATCATGAAAAGATATTACATGGGTGGTGGCACTTCTCCGGAAGCTGCCATGAAATATTTAAAGGGACAGTGTGTAAGCTTTAGAGCGTTTTTTCATTAAATAGGAATACATTAAATAATTATAAATTTCAAAAAGTTGCAAAAAAATGTGTTCTTAATGACCGACAGTAGATTTGAAAGATAATCGTAAGTCTAGTTATTATGAAATGATATTACATGGGGGGTGGCACTTCTCCAGAGGCGGCCATGTTTGTTATAACTACGGACATTGGTAAACGCAGCACCTCCCGCTGTCCGGAATGAAAAACTGTCAAATCTTACACAGTGTCCCTGTAAGACATAGGCGTTAAATTCCAGTCCTCGAGGGCCGGTATCCTGCAGGTTTTCCGTTTTTTTTCCCCTCAACACATCTGATTCAAATGATTAGCTCATTAGTAAGCTCTGGAGGAGCTTGAAAATGATCCAAATCAGGTGTGTTTCGGAGAGAAAACAGGAAAACCTTCAGGATACCGGCCCTCGAGGACTGGAGTTTGACACCTGTGCTTTAAGCTATTTGTGTTCATGCTCAATTTCCGTTTATTATTCCCGTCCTTCTCAAAACGTTTTCTCTTTCTCCAACCCACATTGTGTTGGTTTCCCATCCGAGTTGAGTTTTTGCATATTTTGGTACGATCAAATCTAAACCGCAGCGGTTGACTGGCGACCATTCCTGGGTGCGCCCAAAGTCGTCTGTGGTCGCCGTCACCTTACTCACTGAATGGATGGGTGGCTAACCCGCAACCAATGACGTGATCTTGTCACGTTCCTCACTTTTTATTGGATCATTGGAAACATGATCAGAACCTGATGTTCTGGTGTACTGTATGGATGATTAACGATTGGTGGATGACAGGTGGGGGCTGACATGTTGTTGTCATTTACGAACTCGCATTTGTATTTTTATGTAGTCTTATTAGTTTCTTCATTTTCTGGTTTTGTCTGGCATCATCACCCAAAACCACAAGCCACAATTGGGCCCTTTTTTTTTTTTTTAGTGGAGTTTCCCATACAGATTTTTGTTTATTGTTGCCTTTTTGGTCAATGGCAACCTCTGATTCTTTATCGGCACGATACAATGATAACGTTTCAACTCCCACATAGTACCTCGGATTTTTCCCGTTCCAAAATCAACATAGTCCAAATGTTCACGCCAAAAGGGCTCCTATTTTTTTCGGTCACGGTTTTCCCACAGTGTTATATTTTACATCAAAAACTCACCATTCATTTTCAATGAGAAATTTCACATTATATATAATTAAACACCATTACACGTATTTAGTTATTTTGACTTTAGCTCCCATGTTTGTTTGAGGTTGTTGGTTCAAATCCCAACTTGGACGGTACGTTAAAACTCAAAATTGAAATCTTTTTTTTTTTTAACATTCTTTCAACTCAATAGATCAGAAAACCTCCATTTTAATAAAAAAAAGTAGCAAATATCCAATTAAATTCTGTATTTCAATGAATTTCGCAGAAAGTAGCATGAAAAATCAAGCGATTCTTGCTCTTTCATTCTTTTCTCTTTCTCCTGTTAAATTAACATTTTCACCAAGTGACCCCGCTCCTATAGGTCCGTACCAAATTATGAATGGATTATCTTTTCGCATATTTTGTACTTCTTAGTATAATTCCAAAGAAATTCCACATTGTCTCAATGTTTCGATTTTGTCAGCTTTCAGAATTCATATGCAATTCCTCCCCAAATTGCACTTCTACTTTTAAGCTGCGGTTGTTTCTAATTGCTGCATATTTACAGCATTTATCACCCAACTAAACACTAGCGGGGATTGCGGGGTTAGGGTAACGACCGCATTCAGTCATCATTAGCTCTGCGAAAAGACTTGCTAACTCGACTATCCCCCGAGTAGTAAAAATTAAGTGGATTTTCATTTCCGACAAAAAAAACTCGGGAAACGTATGAGAGCATGAAGATGAGAGTCCGGTGCGAGCGCCGCCCACCCTGCGGGCATAAGGAACGGGCGTAATTGCGTTTTTTTCCAAGCCAATCTGCGGTAGGTTGAGAAACAGCAGCAGGCTGGTTGCACGCTGACAAGCCGGCTGGGTGGTGACACCTCTCGCCGTACGCAGAGCCTCTTACTCAATTTGACAGTCCTGTGCGTTATTTGGGGGAGGCGGGGCTTGACGGGGAAACTGGAGTCTGCTGGAAAGTGCCACATTTGGTAGATGTATTTTTCTTGTCTTTCTTCTCAACGGCACGGCGGCCAAAGCCACAAATGTCAGTTGGCCGTCAAAGACCTCAAGCTGGGTTTAATATCCAACCGGGTTCTTAATCAGAAGCAGGCATCATCCCTCTGTTTCCCCTCCATCCATCACGGATCTATCCTTTTCTCCTATCCAGCTTCTCTCCAGGCAACCTTCTCCCCGAGCTCCCAGATGTTCTCCTCCGGTGCTTTGAAGTGCTGACTAGAAGCGCAGGCGCACGCTCCTCTCCGTCGTGTTTGTGGTATACTGTAAGCCCGGGTCCCGGGTCACACGCAAGACGGGGGGAAAATGAAGTCATGCTTGCTGTCCCTCCAGTCTTGGAGGGAGCTTTAATAAGAGAAGTGCTTTGAATTCCTTACTGTTATTGTTCTCACTTTAGACGTTTGGCCAGATCTTTAAGTCGCATTCCTCCCACCGTGGCCTGCGTTTGACGGGAGGGATGTGGAGGGGGGGGGGGGGGGGGGGGTGGACCCTGGAAATGGTGGGGCGCTTTTCTTCTCTTTCGCTAGGAGAGGCTCACTTTTGGAGAGAGAGTCATAGCGCTTTTTAGGGCTCTCCTGCGTGTCCGGTTTAGTATCTTGACTATGCAATCTGAACCAATTGAGAAGTTTATGGCAGGAGAAAATTTGTCAACTTAAAGTTACCACTTTGATTTTTATTACAATTGTACGTATCTTTTTTTACGTACTTACACAGGTCTTGATTAATATATTGTAGTAAATTTTGCAGTATGGTGACATTTTTTGAGAGAATTTGTTCTACGCGGCATTCTCATATCGCTGGTGTTGGACCAAAATCTCATAAATCACACTAGGCTCATTAAAAACAAAAACATATATAAATATACTAACCAAAGATGCTAATGCTACTTGCGAGTGATGTTTTTTCATGTTCTGTCAGAATTTATCATTATATTGTGCTAATTACTATTCGTTTGAATATTACCGTACTAATTTCTTTCTGTGGAATTTGCAGTATGACATTAAATGTAATTCATCGATATACATCAACGACATTTAGTTTACTGCTTCATGTTTTCATTCTCTGGCTTTGAAGTGGCCAAAGTGCAGCGCTTTAGTCAAGTCCAAGTTAAGTCCGAGTGACAAGGATTTGAGGGCAAGTCATCACAAAGATCTGAGTCCAAGTCGGATCAGGTCAGGGTCAAAAGAGTCAAGTCCAAGTTGAAATCTAGATGAGAAGATAGAAAAGTACTTCTTTTATGGGCATAAAATTTGAGAAAGTTCATTCCGGTTAACCAATCAGATGTCCAATTTGCTTACCTGACAGACTTGATTTCATTTCTTTTGAAGGACGACGATACTTTTCAGGAATAAAAACATCATCGAACTTGGTCTAGCCCATAAACTATTTTGCGAGTCCAAGGGTCGAGTTCGAAACAAGTATGAGTCAACAACAAAAAAAAAAGGTTAACAAAATCCTAATAAGGATAGCAAGCTCATAATAACACCCATAAAATCCAGTGCCTTCCCTCTGGACCAGATGAGGAGATGGATTGGAGAAAAGCTTTCACTGGGCCTCTAAATTTTGATGTCAGGAGACACAGAAAGCTAATACGAGAATGGTGGATGAATATGATGAAGATATTTGTGTACATAGGAGAAAATGAATCTTTTAAAAGCTCGGAGCCGGGATCGTGTTGCAACAAAAGGGGTTATATAGGAATGCTTCTTTTAATAAATTCATCTCAGGTTCCCTCCGCAAACTTTTGCTCCGCTTTTGTGTCGGGAGCGAGCATGACCCTTGGCAGCCCCGCCGTTCGTTCTTAATTCATCGGAATTCTGCGATGCGTTTTTCTGTTCGATGCCGGGCAACTTCCCACGTACGAGGTGATGGGAAGTGCCACGGAACCAGATCAGACATCCCCCTGGGGCCTTCAGGAACCGCCACACCTACATGAACCCTTGACCCCTCGGTCCAAGCATCCCTGCCCAGCGTCGGGAGTCTCCCGGCTGCTTTATTTTCTCCCCGGTTGGCCTCACGCTAATGTCAGAAATCACCCACTGATGTACCACACATGACGTAAGATTGCGAATAAATTCGAGGACGGACTGAGCCAAGATCTACATCCTTCCTTGTGAACCCATCCCACCCCGTTCTCTCATCGCTTCCTCAGACATGTTTTCTAACATGCATAGTAAGGGCCAAAGTTTGTGTTTGGGACTGTTTTTTTATTCGCTTTGATCAAACACGGACACTTGTTAATGGCCAACAAGAACCAGAAGGTGCTAGAACTTGGTCTGGGAAAAAGGCGGTGAAGAAAACAGATGCCCTGGAACTGCTCCACAGCAGCTTCCAATTAAGATTTGATAAAGACCTCAAATCACGTTTACACTGCTTGATTCATTAGCATTGACTCGCTAATACATCGCGCTTAGAGCGACGGAATCTATCAGCTGCGTGTTGCAACGCGGTTAATTATGGCTCTGCGAGTCTAAGCGCCATGAGAAATAAAGGCCGGTTAAAGACCGATGCGTTTTCAAACCGGTGTTGCGTTTCATAACTGGATACATGCGACGTCGAGCGGATTTTTATGAGGAATTTACCCTGGCATGTCTTCCTTTTGGAGCCGTCCCAGGTGGTTAATGCGCCACAGTGAATTGGAGATTAGGGAGGAATGTAGGGCTGTTTTGAATGTGTTTTTGATGCCGACTGCAAAGTCACCAACATTAGGCCTCGGAGCTGCAAACCAAACGCTCGGAAAATATTTCTCGCTATATGAAAACAACTACGGGAGTCGTTATTTTGGGGAAGATTCTCCTTTGGGTTAAAACGAGGAATGGCACATGGATTTCAAGTTGAAGGGAGGCAGCAAAGCAAAAAAAAGCCGACGCGTGCCAAGGAGACATTTGCCTTTAAAAGCAAACAGCTTCTCTTTGAGCTGTTCCCTCCAATCAAATGTTGACTCCGAGGCCATGAGGAAATACCCTTGGCATCTCACCGAGTCAAAAGACTTAATCCAGTCATTGATTAGTGTGGTGTATGCCCATAGTTTCCTTTGTGTGCCACCAGTTTGTTCCATGGCAGCGTGACAGAAAGAGAATTACTGGAAAAGGGTCCCGGGGAGGTCTTGGCTGAGGCCATGGTGTTTTTCCGATGAGAGGCCTTTGGTGGAATGGATTTTCTGGAGATGGCATCTGTAGTTTCTAGGGGTGTGGCGATCCGATTTTGTTATTGGATATTGGTGTTATATCAGACAAACAAACAGGATCAGATTATATCAGTCTCCATCCAAAATGTTTTTTGTCCCACCCTCTGTTGTTCCCACCTCACCCTCCTGAGGCCCGGTCTATTCATTTGCTTCCCCTGTTGTGTCCTTTTTGTCTCAGTAAGACAGCAGAGTTATCGACATCCCAACCGTATACGTGATACGTCTTTGGAAAGACCAGGATGTTCTCTACCGACCACGCAGACTACGTGGGCTAGCTCCAATGAGTCGAAAGACAGACCCAAAACAAATGTTCATTACAGTGGACCCAAACGAATAGGCTGGGTCTTCTATGGGCAGGGTCGCAGGAGCAGCAAGGGTCCGTCTCTGCAGCCACTTAGCCCAATTGCTCTGCGGGGGATCCCCGGGCGTTCCCAGACTAGCTTAGACACATATTCTCATGTCCTTGGCCATCCCTGGAGCCTCCTCCTGGTGGGACATACCCGGAACACCTCACCAGACGGGAATCCAAGGACCCAGACAGCTTAGGATGATTTTTTCTTGCCCCTCTGGAGCCAGACCTGGAAGTGGGGCTCAAAGGCAATGTTTTGATACCCATGGGGCCTGGTCAGGCACAGATCCTTTTGGGCTCACCACCTGTGGGAGGAGCCAAAGGGGGCGGGTGCTTTGTGAGCTGGGCAGCTTCCAAATCCCAGGACCTTGGCTTTCCAGTTGCTGAAGCTAGCCCTCGGAAAGGTATACTGAATGTAAAACATGTTTAAATATACTTAAGTCAATTGACTTCAGAAGGATAATTTTTCAGGGTCAAATGATACTCTAGGCGTCAATATCAGCACCATATCAGAGGTGAAAAAATTACCCGCTACAGTTTCTTTCGCCTCCATCTTCCAGTGGGCTAAAGGTAGAAGCTAGATGATGAGTTTACTCTCCAGACGGATCCCTGGATCCACTAGCGGAGGACTCTGAGCCTTGCACGACTGACGATATCACCTATGAAAACACACTCTAGTTGGCAGGGTGGTCCTGCATAAAAACTGAATTAATTGACGATCATAGTCCAGCTGAAGTATCCGTCCGAGCATAAAATCCATCTCCTTTCTCAGCCGCTTTGCATTCAGTGTTTACTCGGATTTTGCATAAGCCGTCCTTTCATTTGAATCCCCTCGCTAGGGTCTTCCTTGATCCGAAAAACAGACTTTGAACAGATTTAGGACTGAAGCACCAATCAGGAAGCTCCAAGGGATTTGAATTACACCACAAGTCAGGGAATTCACCCAAATATTATTCAACAGTTGCCAGTGGCATTCACGACACAATTGAATGGAGACAGACAAAATTAGTGAGGGGTGACAAAGCCTTTTGTTAACCGGGGCTAAATGGTTGGACAACAATTGCAAGTGTTTCTCTGTACATTCAGTGGATACAGACCAGTCTGCGTCGAAACTCATTGTAACCAAGGGCGACACTAATGATGCACAGCTTGAGCTCACTCTTGCAAGTCGCTGCTTGCGAAACCCTACACAGACATTTTCTAGTCAAATGATCGTAGGAGCCAGCATGAGACAGCACGCATCATTAAATGATCCGAAAACAAGGTAGCCCTTAGATTTGTGTACCGCACCAGAAACAACTCGGCCTTCTTTTTTGCGGCCGTAAACCCGACTTTGCAAAGCTCTGAACCACTGGCTCTCAACTGTTTCTCCATGATGTACCCTCCAGGGAAATATTTTTTCACCGCAACACCCCGCAAACTAATTGCAGATCAAAACAAAGAAAGACTTCAAATAGACTCATGTGCCATCCGTTTCTGATAGATGAAACTTCGCAACTACATCTGGAGTGGTGTCTCTAGGCGTACAGTATTTTATTCAGAAAATCCAGAAGACAGATCCCGCAGATATCTGTACCCTCATTTGGGAACCACTGTGCTAAACAAAAAGGTACTACGCTAAATGTTTTATCCTCCTGAGATGCAACTTTTCATTTGTGTCCATTGCGGTGGACGTTTCTTTTGACTCATTTGAGCTAACCTATTAAGTTCCTTAGTGTGCTCAGTAAAGAACATCCTGGGCTAGCCGATGGTGTCTCAGATGAAATCAACTTTGGTGAGACAGCAGGGACACCACAGTGGACGCAAATGTATAGGCTGGGCTTCAAGAAGATGTAAATGTATAATAAATGTAAATTAAAAAAAACATTAATTTTAACAAGACCAAGACTTTTGGAGGTAAGACAGCCCTAATCCAAGACCAAGACTGCATCATATCATTCCATTTGTGTCCATTGGAGCAGACATTTATTGTTGGTATATATTTTTTTACTCCTTGAAGCTAAGCTACTAAGTCCTTGTATGCTCAGTAGAGGACATCCTGACCTTTCCAAGCCAGTGTCATGTGTTTGGGTACTATACAATCAACTTTGCTGAGACAACATGGACACAACCGTAGAGTAGACACAAATGCATACACTGGTTCTTAGGAAGATATATAAAAGAAAGACATTTCTTTTCAGTATATATCTTTTGACTCATTTGAGATACCCTACTAGGTCTTACTGTGCACAAGAGAGGACATCTATTGTCTCATATGTCTGGGTGGGACGCCATTAATATTGTCTGGCTGAAACAAAATGGACACGACAGTGGACACAAATGAAAAGGCATCACTAAGACCTTCGAGATCCGTATTCTTAAAACGTTCCCTTGCCCCTATTAATACCAAGACGCACTCAGTGAACCGAATCAAACTTTTCTTGATGCAACGCCCATAGGTTCACATTCATGACCATTTTAGATACGTGTCAAAGTTGTTCCTGGAAGAGATCTTCTCAGTTGTGTTAATAAGCTTTATTGAGACAGACCTCTCCCACTGGGTTTCCCTTGGCATGCGCGCCCTGCTGTCACTCAAACCAGACTTTCCCTGATCCTCTCTCTGCGGGAGTGCATGCCCAGCACCCTGCCACAACAGCTCATTACCCAGAAACTTTGCAGGCGGATTAGGCCGGTGTGGAGGAGCAAGATGAGGTGGGCAGACAGGAGTGCGGGCGTCACCCTGACACAGTCCCCCTCTTTTCTCTATGTTCCCTTCATACTGACCCACTTCTGCTCTGTCGAACCTTCAGGTACGCTGAACCCGCTTGGTCCACTGGGTCACAGCGGGACCAAAACACTTCTCATTCCCTGAAAGCTTCCATGTGGCACATTCCGGACGCTCCTGGGAAAGTTGCGGAGATTCGGGACTGAGTTGGGTCCTGGAATGACCGGATATGCACCATATGGGATAATTCACTGGGGAACCTCATCAATTACGGGAACGTAGAAAAAAATGGCATCCACCGGCAACGACTTCCACTATTCTGGAAAGACTTTCTGCTAGTTCTTTCCGAACGTTCAACAGCTATGGATATCTAACACACAGTCCAAGCCAAGTCAGGGTTCACAGAGGTCAGAGTCCAGGTCAAGTCCGAGCTTAAGTCAGAGTCCATAGAGTCCGAGTCAAGTCTGACTTGAGGTCTGAGTCCAAGTTAAGTCAGGTTCCCGAACGTCAGAGTCCAACTCTTGTCTGAGCTCAAAGAGGTCCAAGTCAAGTCTGACTTGAGGTCTGAGTCCAAGTCAAGTCAGGTTCCCAAATGTCAGAGTCCAACTCTTGTCTGTGCTCAAAGAGGTCCAAGTCAAGTCTGAGTTCACAAAGCTCAGACTCCAAGTCAAGTCTGAAATACAAGGCCAGAGTCTAAGTCAAGTCAGGGTTCACACAGCGCTGAGTCTAGGTCAAGTCTGCGTCCACAAAGTTTCAAGTCCAAATCGGCCAAGGTCAGAGTCCAAGTCAACCCGGAGTTCACAGAGGTCCAATTCAAATCGGGGTCCATAAATCTCATAAGTTCAAGTCAATGCAGTCACGCAGTGAGGAGTCCAAGTTAAGTTTCAGTCCACAAAGTCCATTGCAACCTATTTCAGGTTTTGGGGCCTTCCTCCAAACTCTTCATTGTGGATTTTGCCTTCTACCGCAGACAGTGGAACTTTGATTCATCGCGTGGTCGTTAACATCGACTAATTCGTCAACCCCGTCGAAACAAATTAACAAATACATAACAATGGCGAGCGAGCTGTCACTATTAATTTTTGATGGCAGAAGGAGGCAAATGTTCGATGCCTGAGCCTGCACCGTGCAACATCAGAGGATCGCGTCTGGTCTTCTTTGTCTGCAGTCGCAATCCAAATAGAAGTCACATCATACCAGAGCTGCCGAACGCCACACACATCAAACATCTGGTCTGCGGATGCTACAGCATGCAATCTTAACATTGAGGCACGTTTTGGGGGATCAAGCATTCACCATGTGATGAAAATCCATATTTCTGATTATTTTATTGCTACAGCTTCAATATGACACAATTGTGCAGACATAAACATTCTCTATAACTGTCTACCTGTGGTGCTCAGAAGGAAAAACATAAACGGTTTATTAAAAAAAAAGAATAAATAAGAACTTCGAACAGGTTGAGGAAATTATTTGTCAAGACAACATGAGCACAGCCGTACATGCCAGCTTGGGGCGGAGACATGACACTGCATCGTTGACAGCCAATCCTTCCTTTCTTTGTCTCCCATTGACATTGTCTCCCGTGGCATTTTTTTGCTGACTCAAATTGGTCACAATCTGAGTAAAAAAATGATGCGCATTGATTGGGAGACAATGGCAGGAAGGAGCAGCTGTCAACGCTACCATGTCACATCTTCGCCCCCTCCTGGCAAATCCAGCTAGGCAGGCAGAAGTTGTCTCAGCAAATAATTTCCACGACCTGTTTTAAGTTTGCTTTCGTGCATATGGAATTAGTCTCGAATTTGACAATTTAAATACAAACTGCAAACTGAGGCTAGCATGATATGGCCTACAATGACTATTTCAAAAATTTTAGGGAGGCATTTTATGAATTTTTCAGCACCAATCCGCCATTTTTTTTCAATCGAACCACATTTTTTGTGACAATATCCCCCCGAATAATAATTTCTTCATTGTTTTCCAATTATATTGAAATATGATGCTTTGCATGTGGCCGATGATATATTTTCAACTTTATTCTCACGGTCATTTCCCTCTTCTTTTGTATCTAAGTAAAATAAACATCTGTCAATTCATTTTCAAAAATGATGCGCCTATTCCATTTTTCCCGTTTCGCGAATGTGATTTCTGGAGCTTGGATCGTACCAGGATGACAAGAAGGGCGGAATTACATAATGATTATTTTGGAAGAAGCATGCAATATCGTGACTCATGTTGCATGAGTCAAAAGCGAGATAAAAGACGTTTTTTTTTCCCATAATTATTTACATGTGTTTAAGATGCAGCACATCCGCGGAAACACACATTGGCGATGTGACTTTTTGCTTTTTGCCACATGAATGAGCACATTGACCTGTGTGTACATTTAATGGAGCATCCTGAGGCTTAACCCGGCGCCGAGTGACTAATGACCTGATGTTTTTCGGCCGTCTGTCACCGTCAATATGGCCGCAGTGGGGCATGAACCGTAGCGCTGACTTATTTACTGCAGCGCTCTGTTGACTTTCAAATACTCACACCTCAAACAAAAACTTTTTTTCTATCCCAAGGACCTTACTGAGTCCCGTTTATTTAACAGCGTTCTAAGTGTGGTATTTTTTGAAGCGCGTTTCATAATCTGCCTGTTATTTTGTGTCCATTTAGTGGACATTTTGTCTGAGCAAGACAGTAAAATGTATTACATACCACCCAATCACATGAGACATCATTAAAAAGGCCAGGATGTCTCTACTGGGGACACTCAAGGATAGCTAAAGTCAAAAGATATAGACAAAAAGAAATGTCCAAACTGTATGCAATCGCGGTCTTGTCTCTGTCTTGACCTCTAAAAGTCCTGGTTTTGTTGAAATTTTTTCTATATAGATATCGTTGAGACCCAGTCTATTCATGTCCTCTGATGTGTCCATTTTGTCTTGGTAAGACTGCACGGTTAATAGCACCCAAACCCCTGAGAAATTATTTGAAAGGCCAGGATGTCCTCTATTGAGCACACTAGGACTTAGTATGCTAGCCTAGATTAGTCCGAAGATATAGACCAAAAACAAATGTGGACTGCAGTGGACACAAACTGTATACAATCGTCTTGTTGAAATCTTTTTCTATATTGATATCCTTGAGACTCAGCCTATTTATGTCCACTGTTGTGTCCATTTTGTCTCAGCAAGACAGCACAGTTGATTGCACCTGAGACATTATTTGAAAGGCAAGGATGTCCTCTGTTGAGCACACTAGCATTTAATGGGCTAGCTCAGATTAGTCAAAAGATATAGGCTAAAAACAAATGTCCACTGCAGTGGACACAAATAAATAGACTGAGTCTCATGAGGATATAGTGTATGCAGTCTTGGTCTTGTCTCTGTCTTGACCTCTAAAAATCCTGGTCTTTTTGAAATTATTGGCATTTTTTCTTAATGTTTTTCATTGACTCTGTATATAGAAATCCTCATGAGACCCAGTCTATTAATGTCCATTGTTGTGTCCATTTTGTCTCACCAAGATAGCGCAGTTAATAGCACCTAAACACCCGAGACACAATTGGAAAGGTGATGATGTCTTCTATTGAGCACACTAGGACCGAGTATGCTAGCTCAGATTAGTCCAAAGATTTAGACCAGAAATAAACGTCCACTGTAGTGGACACAAATAAATGGTCTGTGTCTTGGGAGTTGGCAGTCTTGGTCTCGACCTTCAAAGGTTTTGATCTTGTTGAAAATAACGGCATCTGTTTCTATTTACTTGTTAAATAGATAACCTGCTGAGATCCATCTTATTCAACTGTGTCCACTGTTGTGTCTTTTTGTCTCAGCAAAGACACTACAGTTAATTGCATCTCAATATAATCCATTAAATTCCATTAGAAAGGCGTCTTCTACTGGACACACTACAACTTTATTGGGTAGTGCCAATTAGTCGAAAGCTATAGATAAAAAATAAATGTCCACCCTCGGTGGACACAAACGAGTAGCTCGGCTCTCAGCAGGATATCCCACCAAATTGCGGAGAATTATAGGTAATTTTATTACACATGACGTCAAGTGTTTTTGGCACTTTTCCTTGGATGGCGGTGATGTCTTTTATTTAAAAAATAAAAGGTTAATGGGGATCCATTCCCATCCGTTCACTCTTGAGGTCCCATGTGGACTAGCTGTGGGTCTCCTCATTTTTCTGTGGCCAAGACGCTCACATCTGTAAGTTATATGTTCCTCTCCTACCATCAGCTCCCTGTCTACCACTGCGATGAATGCAACGCTTTGTGTTAAGAGTGTTTTCTCATCCCTAAAACATTGTCTGTTTTCTTTCGGCAGCTTACGCGGTGATCGCGAATGGACAAGTGGAATGTCCCGTCGGATATAAAAGAATGAATGTGACGCACTGTCAAGGTAAGCGTCATTTTTTTACTGTATATCAGTTAAATAATGGTTTGGAACCGATTTGGTTTAACAGCTTTGTTTGGCTTGATCTTTGTTTTTTGGCGCCGCCTCTGGCCGCTGTTGATATTACATTTTGTAGTGAGAAGGATGGTGTGGTTTTGAGAGGGGTCAGTGGGTGAAATCTGACCCACGACTGTCTGTGAGTTGTAAAAATGTTGATGTATGAGAATATGTGCGAAATTAGTTGGTTTGTTGCTCCAAAAACTTGTGGTAGTGGCTAACATGCTAGCTAACATTAAGCCTTCTTGTAATCATATTATACAGAGTTATCCTGTATGCGATATGCTCATTCGCATTTTTGTACAAAAGTAATAGCTTTAGTAATTCAGTATTATGATTGACTTAATGTAATTCGCGTACAATTTGTGCATTTTGACTATATGTCCTCGAATGAGGACACCGGGACTTAGTCGGGTGCATCAAATAGGTCCAAACTACAGCGAGCACAAATGAATAGACTAACTCTCGGGAAGCAATAGAATTTCGTCCGTGTGTTCTTTACGGACTAAAACGCCATATGTTTTCCGCATACGCCGACCCCCGAGGACTTCAATCAAGTTTTTCTTGCCGTGTGTACGGCCCCTGCGGCGCAAGGGTCAAGACCACAATTAGCCTTTCTCCGGCAGGCTTTGATGGGTATCTTTAAGTATGTGGAATAATGCGCTGGTCTGGCCCACACCGGTTGTAGAAGAGATGCGATGTGACTCGCTAGCGTGTCCATCCATCCGTTAAAGAAAAACAACATCAAGTCATTCCCGGAAAAGAAAACAGCCGATTTCGCTTCATCGCAACATCCCAGAGGGAGCTGCCCGTCGACCGTCCGGCAGGTCTTGTCCCGGGAGCCGCACACATTGTCCGATCATAGCATTCTGACCGTTTACACTCCACGGGGAAAAGCGCGAGGTCAAACGCCAAAGGAGACACCACCCTCGTTGAAAAATGCCGAAAAAGTTTCGGCTAAGACTTGGATTCTCGGAGGCAATTGAGTTGACAATTAAAATTAGAGGTGGGCGAGGAACGTTACCGGTTAGCGTAGCGGGCTGATATCTGGCGGTACTTCAAGATATCTGTGTTGGGTTGGTGCTATCAGCTGGTTTTACATAGGTGTCGAACTCCAGTCCTCGAGGGCCGGTATCCTGCAGGTTTTCCGGTTCTTTCTCCTCAACACAACTGATTCAAATGATTAGCTCACTTGTAATCTCTGGGAACTTGAAAATAATCCTAATCAGGTATTTTTAGGAGAGAAAACCGAAAAACCTGCAGGATACCGGCCCTCGAGGACTGGAGTTTGAAACCTGTGTTCTAAACTGTATAACGAATGCCCATTAAGATTCAATTTATGGAAATATATCCTCCAAAGTCCCAGTCTATTTATTTGTATTTTCGAAATTATAATCGTTGGTATTTCGAACAGTTTATGTATCAAAAATACCTGTGGTATCGATACTTGGTATCGGCGCCAACTCATACTGATTTCAGTTTATAAAAAACCCTAAATAACTCATTCTCTACTCGCTCTGTTATTTATGATTTGAATGTGTTATTTGAATGCGTTAAACTTTATTCAAAATGACTTAAAATTCACCGGCAGCCCGGTAAAAATGGATCTTTGACGTCGATGGCCGTCATTGGCAGCGAATGAGCACAAATGAAAGAAGCGTGTCGTTCACGTGCGAGTTGCTGGCTTCTCTTCAAGCAGGTGCTCGTTTTCAATTTATTGGCCAGGGCTCATAGGGGTTTGATTGAAGGGCATTTAAAAAAAAATAAATCACAGACGAGGGGCATGCGTGTCTTTCGATAGAATGTCAAGCAGCTAAAATAATGTATCTTTAATACAATTCATGCTTTTATTACGCGATTGTTTCAAGATGTTCTTCTGTTACAACTGCTTATTTTTTTTAATTACAATAACAGCCAAGCTGCCAGTCCCGCATGGTATTTTTTAATTTTTTTTTGCAAAGTCTAATGTCCCTTTCAGCTGTTGCTTCATTCCCAGAGGCTTTGCTGCAAGTGCCAAAGAGGAAAAACAGATTTTTTTTTTTAACCAAATTTTGTCATTATTATTGGAACGCTGCCTAGCTTGCCGACCTCGACCTTCCACTCCAGCCCCAAAACGGTCACCTGCACTTATTCTTCCCATCAAATCTTCCTGCGATCGGGCCTATTCATTTAGGTCCTCTGTTTTGTCCATTTTGTCTCAGCAAGGCGACTTAATTGCATGAGACATCATTGGAAAGGACGAGAAGTCCTCTACTCGGCACACTTGGATTTAGGCTCGCTCAAATGAGTCAAAAGATGGGGACCGAAAATGAATGTCCACTGCAGTGGACACTATCTAAAGAAACGTATTATTGTTGGAAAATTTTAACGTACCAGTATTTGTAAGTCCTAACCCTTCCTAATCCTAATTTTTCCCCCCCGTTTATGATTGACCCGATTTCCGATGACGAAATCTGTACATACCTATTTGTATTATTTTTAACCCCCGGGGGAAATTTTGAGACAACTGGCTTTTTGATGTTTTCAAAAGTGTGATACCAAAAAAATGAATAAATAAGAGGCTAAAACATTGCATAGCTTGTCAAAACATGACAACTTTCAATATGCCACGCTGCCGTCCTTTCTAAATGCTTGTTAGAGGTGCACCCAAATTTAGCCCATGTCGGGCTTATTTACTGCCATTAAAAATCTGAAATAGTGTCAATTTTGGACATATTAAAAACCCGATGTTTTATCGTGCATTTCCTCTGACTTTTGCATTAATCTTTTTAATGGCAACTTGCGGATGGGGCACAATAGAATTTTTTGTGTTAACACACCAAAACCACCACATTTGCAATACTTTCAATGACTTGGACGATTGGCTTAGCCTGGACTCCCATCATGCAAAAGTCATAATACTCTAATTATGACGTAATAAATATTACAATTTCAATTTCATAAATATGTAAATCTACAGCGTAGTTACTTTTGCTATTATCACATTTTTACAATTTTTGTACATAAAATGGGTTCCAAAAAATTATTTTTTTGTGGATATGGAACTTTTT
This sequence comes from Hippichthys cyanospilos, assembly GCF_059441005.1. Lineage (NCBI taxonomy): Eukaryota > Metazoa > Chordata > Actinopteri > Syngnathiformes > Syngnathidae > Hippichthys > Hippichthys cyanospilos. Next base: position 3,947,544 of record NC_142382.1, read on the forward strand.
GAGGTGTTGACAGAAATATATATTTATATTTCACAATGTTATGACACTTTCAAAGTCAGCCCAAGTTGAAAAACCTCCAGACACCCAGGGGTTAATCGATCAATGAGTTGATTACTTTGTCATTAAATCTATCATTTAAATTTTTAAAAACATTAATTTCAATCCCTTGTGTTAAAAATCAGGATTTTTTCCAGTTGAAAGTGCAAAAAAATTGCTTGGTTTTTTTTCATAATTTCTTTCATAAGTTAAAATTTCCAAATGTCTCATTTTGATTCAACACACTGACAGTCTGCGTTCATAAAGGACTAAAAATATCTGAGAATATTACTCTCCAGCGGATGATTTTCCAAAGAGAATTGTAGATGAATCGAATTCCTGTTTGCAGCGTCTGGGACGATGCACTTTTACCCCCATAAGGTATGTCTAGTTTGAGACCACCAAAATCATTCTATAATCCCGCCTTTGGCTAAAACATTTAATACCCAATTTCCTTAGTACTCCTCCTATGTAATGCTACAGATGCAAATCGTTTATTATTTAGGTGTTTTCAGGAGTTTTCAAAAAGGTTCGTAGAAACCATCCGATGGTCAAAACCATTCACGAAATCTGGATTCATTCCACGAATTCCTTCTTGGGAAACGTAAATCAAAAATGTCGCGATCCGCGCCAGTCATGGCAGGACGTCGGCGGAAGTTAGCGTCAACCCAGAAGCGGGCTGTAACAATAGCGCTAATCTTGGACTCAAGCGGACTACGGATTAGAGACCCCGTGTGAGGAAGGCTCAGCCGTACGCTGACCCGAACTCAACTTAAACGAAACCAAAGGCCCCCACTCGCGGCCCTGTATTTGCTACTATGTATTGTAAAATACATAAGTATCATATTTACAATATCCAAACTTTTCTTACGGTAGAATTTCCTTATGTGGGAAACGACAGTGCAGTACATGTGTAACAACACAAGCAATAAAATGCAAAAATATACTGTCCAAAAACTTTATAACAAAATACAGTATAACAAGACTAGTAATAAAATGCAAAAACATGACTTCAATTATTCTTTTTTTTTAGTTGTTTTGTTTCCTTTTGCAATGGGGGTCCTTGGAAATTTTTCCCTGACTCCAAAAAGTTTGAGAACCCATGATCAAAAGGACATAAATGAGTTAAAATATTAATATTATTTGTTATTATTTTATTATTTTAATATTATTATTAATATTATTATTTTTATTTTATTTTTTTATTTTTTTAATATTTCACATTTATAGTAAAACTCATGCCAATACAGTCACTTATGTCACTTAAATACTGTAGTAAATAATAATTATTTGGGTTTATTGCTCAAATTAAAACAGATTAAATCTGTAATTATCAACCCTGAAAAAAATTGAGATTTTATTCCATATCCTTATTATATCCATTTCCCTACCTCTAAAGAAAAATGAGAAAACAAGAGCAGTTAAATTGGAATTAGCTTGTAGTGTTCCACTTAATTTGCATTCACGCAATCCGTTGAGGCTCCAATTGCTCAAATAAATAAATAAATAAATAAATGTCTGACTCCTGGCTGGCACTTTAACCGGCCAGCTTGTTTTATCGCCTCGGGAGCCATATTTGAACTCCGCCGGTTGCCGAGTTCCTCCATTACACTGGGGAAAAAAAAAAAAGGCCGCCTGACCTCAGCTGAGGTGATGATGTCCAGTAATGTATCCCCATCTGTCCGCCGGCCCCGCTTTCAAAATGAATTAACGTTTACCGCCATATCAAGGTCAATTCCTCCGTGCGTGTGTTTTCTTCATGTCATCACTCCTCCTCTACTTCATACCATCGGGTAACTACAAACATCATCACCTCCAAGCGGCTGGCATTTTTCATTTCATTCATTCATACGATCCGTTGCCATGTTTTGTCACCTTTCCGTGTGTAAAACCATTCCCAAAACTGACATCATTGTTGTTCTTACGAAACGACATTCTTCGCAGACTCAATGTAAAAGAAATGTGATTTTAATTTTTTTTCCTTTTCCAGGAGACCATTTGCAGTTCAAAGGCTACCTGTCAGTGTAAAACAATGCTTCAAGGCTAACACATTGCATGTTTCGCAGATATTAATGAGTGCCTGCTGCCGGGAATCTGCAAGAACGCAGAGTGTCTCAACACCAAAGGAAGCTACAGGTGCACATGCAAACCAGGTTTCATGTTGGACCCTGCCAGAAGCCACTGTGTCTGTAAGTAACTCTTTGACGTCTATATCCGTCAACGGTAGTGAAGGACAGCCCCCTAAAAATGGATCTTTGACGTCTATAATGGTAGTGAAAGACAGCCCCGAAAAAATTGATCTTTGACGTCTGTGACCGTCAACTGTAGTGAAGGACAGCCCCCTAAAAACGGATCTTTGACGTCTATGACCGTCAACGGTAATGAAGGACAGCCCCCTAAAAATGGATCTTTGATGTCTATGACCGTCAACGGTAGTGATGGGCAGCAACCTAAAAATGAATCTTTTACGTCTATACCCGTCAACGGTAGGGAAGGACATCCCCCTAAAAACGGATCTTAGACGTCTTTCATTTTCAACAATAGTGAAGGACAGCCCCCTAAAAATGGATCTTTGACGTCTTTATCCGTCAACGGTAGGAAAGGGCAGCCCCCTAAAAATGGATCTTCGACGTCTATAATCGTCAACAATAGTGAAGGACAGCCCCCTAAAAATGGTTCTTCGACGTCTATAATTGTCAACAATAGTGAAGGACAGCCCCCTTAAAATGGATCTTTGACGTCTATGACCATCAACGGTTGTGGACAGCCCCCTAAAAATGGCTCTTTGACGTCTATAATGGTAGTGAAAGACAGCCCCGAAAAATGGCTCTTTGACGTCTATAATGGTAGTGAAAGACAGCCCCGAAAAATGGATCTTTGGCATCTATAATCGTCAACAATAGTGAAGGACAGCCCCCTAAAAATGGATCTTTGACTTCTATATCCATCAATGGTAGGGAAGGACAGCCCCCTAAAAATGGATCTTTGACGTCTATGACCATCAACGGTAGTGGACAGCCCCCTAAAAATGGCTCTTTGACGTCTATAATGGTCGTGAATGACAGCCCCACAAAACTGGATCTTTTTACACAACTTTTGGAGAGAAATAAATAACCATTTAGGATGGGTCAAATTCACCCGAGTGGGGGTTGGTCCTTTTTCGACTTTTATTATTTTACCGAAATATTTTAGGGTCGGCTCAAAAACAATCCAATCTGAGCCCAAAATTGGCTGATCCAATACATGGAACAATTTTATCAACCGCAAGATTTAACCCAATTTATTGATGTGTTTTGCATTCTTTGAAAGAATGATCGTGCTTACCACAGAAGTGACTCAAGTTCAGCTTACCGCATAAATGCAAAGCAAAACAGCTAAACAAAACGAATGACTGAAGACACTTTTGTTATTGTATATCATTTTATCGTTTGATAACACAAAGACAGCACTAATGTATTGTTCCGTTGGTTAATTTGACGGATGTGCTATCTCCCCAGCTGACAAGGCCGTTTCAGACCAGAAGGCGTTTTGCTATCGATCGGTGTCATCGGCCGCATGCTCGTTGCCGCTTTCTCAGCACATCACCAAGCAGATCTGCTGCTGCAGCCGCGTGGGCAAAGCCTGGGGGGATAGCTGCGACCGCTGCCCTTTGCCCGGATCCGGTATGTATATCCATCTATCCCCTGGGTCCCGGATGTAAACTTCGGCGTCAAATAAATTCCATTTGCAAGCTTCTCGGAATGAACGCGTGGTGCCGTTTTGAACCTCTACCTGTTTTGACAATCCGTAGTAATTCTTTGACTCCTGGTTTTTGTAATGGTTTTCGTTAGAGGGCCAAATCGGCCGAAATCGACACAAGGGCTATACAAATTCTCGAATCTTGTATAGGGTCACGTCCCAATCCAAGACAGCATTTCGCTGTTGTTTGCAGATCTAAAATGCAGCATGTCATCGCACGTAAACGTTTGCCAGCGTTTTCCAAAGACTTGGTAAAGAGAGATGAATTGAGTCAGTCAATCAGCACCCTCTCATCTCGCCAGCTGTGCGTATGAATTCGGAAATGTGTTTGAAGTGGAAAAAGACCAAACGCGTTACAGTTGTCATATTTTGGAGGCCGCGCAAGAGTGGGAGTCAGCGTTGGGGTTATCGCTCAATGTCCACCGAGAGAAATCCCGCTAACGGACAGGCAAAACCCAGAAACAGAAATAAATAGCCTCGGCCAAAAGAAACATGGGAAACTGTCAAAAATCTGATATTCAAAGTTCCAAGGGGAAGAACGGGATGATTTTATGGACTAGCCAGTGATTTATCAGGATTGTCATAGATCAAATATTACAGACCTCCATGGCGCTTCACATAGCCTCTGATCTTTTCCATTCTGGCTTTTGTATAGCCTGACAAAGTTTTGGACTCAAGTTCCGAACAAAGCGCTCATTTCTTGTGACCAGGTAACAGGATCCCGATGACTTTTATTCCAACTTTCAACCCAGCTCCCGTGACGTGCTGGTGATCGGATCAAGCCCAATTTTCGTCCGCAGCTTCATCAGTCAGTCGCTTTCCTATAACGAGCATGTTTCCTCACTTCGCCTCCATCATTTAGTTGTCATTATGTAGCCTACTTTGGTTTTCCAGATCCTTTTTGGCACAGGGTTGCTGGTCTTAGGTCAAATATGGGACACCGTGCTTCTCGTCGGTAATGGATTCACCATGGTTGAGGTTTGCGAGGATTCTGCTGTCATCTAGTTAGCAATTAGCAGGAAGGGGTGAGCGAGTGCGACGTGATCCTCCGGGTTATTTGGTTATGCAAATATGCAAATGTCTTTCCAAAAGACTTTGCTGGACTCCTGTGTCTACCATTATACTACGGGACACAGGCCAAAGAAATTTTTTTATTTACACAATTACACCGATGGCATGTGAAGATGAATATGAGATATGATATATGATATATCATGTTATCATAGCATGTAACATATCACATGAGGACAAATGGCATGACAGGAAATGACAATGACAACCTGATATGAGACAAGACATATGACATGAGACCTATGCCATGACATGAGACAAATGACATGATATGAATTGACTTGACAACATATGGCTTAAATATGACATGATTTCAGTCATGACATAACCGGATGAGAAATGAAATGACATGAGACATATGGCATAATGAGACATATGACATGACCTGATGATATATGAGAACATAACGTGACATTACATGAATCATAAGCTATGACAATAGATGAGGTATATGACATGAATTTGACAAAAGGCATATGAGATGACAACAATGGCATGACATAACCTGACATGCCATGAGACATGCCATGAGACATGTGAGATGATATCAAACATATAACATGACATATGACATGAGACAAATGGCCTATTGAGGTATGAGACATACAGTATGATATGACAATATGACCACATATTGCATGAGACATATGACACGACTTGATGATATATTACAAAATAAGGTGACATGACATGAAACATATAAGACATGATATGAGGCATATGACATGATGATTTGACAAGAGGCGCATGACATGATACGAATCATAACATGACATATGGAATGGCATGAGACATGACTCGAGAACATATACGACATGATGTGAAATATCATATTATGATATAATGTGACAAGATTACATGTGGCATGACTACATGAAACGTGGCATAACCTGGCTTGTCAGGACATATGTCATGACATGAGAAATGTCATGAGACTTGATTTGAGAACAAATGGCATATGCTATCTCATGACATAAAACATGACCTAACCTGATATCAACATAACATGAGACATGGCATGAGACAAGACATGAGACATGACATGAGCGCATATGATAGAACATATGAGATTACACGAAACGTATATCAAATGACACATGATGTAACATAACCTAACATGACATATGCATGAAATGAGACATGACTTGAGAACATATATGACATGATGTAAGATGACTTGAAACATGACATGAGAAATATGGTATGACATATGAGTCACAATTACACCCCGGAAGTCTATTGTTGAAACTTAAACTGAGACTTAAGCCAGGACTTAAAATGAGAACTTGAGACCGGGTCACGAACAATACCGTATAAAACCGAATCAAGTCGAAGACCAAGGCAGGGCAAAATAAATATCGCACTTTGAGAAGCTACGACCAAGTAAGGCCTTAAAGGATTTGAAAACAAGACAAAGACTCGGGCAACGGGACAAAACGAAAGCCCGTCAAGACATTACGCACCACTGCGAAAAGTTGAGACGTCGAGACCAAAGTGTGAGGCAATGTAAGATGCAGCCAAGAACAAGAACAAACGCAAATACGTTTCTGAATAAAAATTAATCGCTTGTCCAACAGCAACAGCACCAATAACTCTCAGGACCTCAACTATCAACTATTCCGTCAGTACCAAAACGCGGCGATATGGGAATCCGTTACGGTTGATCTGGACTGGACTGCTCGAATCCAATCTCAGTTCCTTACATCCAATTTTTTTATTTCCGTGTTTCCCGCCATACAGATCACTTCAAAGAGATCTGCCCGGCCGGTCACGGGTACACCTACTCCCGATCCGATGTGCAGATTTCCCTACGACACCTTGGGGAGGACGATCTTCAGAGTACCGGATTGTCTTGGGAGGAGCAGAACCCCACATATCCTCAGTTGCCATCCTCCCAACCTCAATACCCACAAACCCCTCAAATACCCCCCGAGTACCCCGAGTCGCCGCAGTCACCACGACAACCCGCCGCTCCGCAAAATCCAGGTACCGTTTCCCTCCACGACCCCAAATTCTCGTCAGCAACGCTCCGATTCGGTTTGTTTTGATTTCTCGTCATTTCAGTCTGGAGATGTATTTTGTTATGTTTTCATTTAACGCAAGTTTTTCCAATTACAGTCTTCGCCCGCTTTGCTTCGACGCCAGCGAAAACACTCGGGGTCCATTCAGGACCGTTCTAATTTTGCTATTGTCGTATATTTAACGTGAAGAAAAATATACATCGTTTTCTTTTCAAGTTGCCTCTTGAGTGACAGCTAAGGCAGTAAAATTTAGTAAAATAAGCAATGCATAATTTAAGGTTAGTGGTTGTATCCTTTTATGCTAGGCCGAAATACATCATAGCTAACATTATTCTTCCGTCCAGACGTTGCTCCAGATTTACCGCCGATTAAGACCGATCCAAAGGAAACAGCTCACACCGAATCAGGTAACACCCGCATTCTAAATAAATATCCATCCCATTTTGATTCATATATTTTCCTATAAATGACACTATTTTTTGACGGTTAACATTTTGGTTTGACTTCAATTTTCACCTAGCAGCTCACGAAATTTTAGTCAAAAAGATAGAAAATGGCAGCTTAGGAAGCGCATTTGAATCAGCATGGTTGTTAAAATGTGATCAGTAGAAACGGCAACAAGTCATCTACATCTACCACGGCAGCCTATATGGAGGGCAGCTAGCTTGCGGCTAATTCATTCGGGAGCAACAGTTGCAGTAGAAAAATTAGTCAAGATGTTGTCTTGCTGCACACTGCCAGGAACTACTTCAAAATAAAAGTCTACAGGTTATTTTATGACTTTTTCAGCTGCTCACTTGAACTCATTCAGTACCATTGATGACTGTTGAATTTAATGATGCATTTAACCCTTTTACGGTATTTTGTCCGATCTTTTGAGCAATACATTGAAAAGTGTACCCAAAGTGTACCAAAATTTTTTTTAATTTCTTTTATTTTTTTATTCTTTACAAAAAAAAAATGTAGAACACCCTTTATATGGCTAGTGAAGTAGCGGTTTAGCCCTTGTGCGGTATTTTGTCAATTCTTTGATATTTATCAAAGGTATTTCACAATGGGAAAGCTGTGAAAGAAGACACTAGGGAGCTGAAATTTCACCCAGATGGTGACAACATGTCAAATTTGAACATGGCACGACCATTTTGTTTTCACACCACCAGAAGTGTGCCACCCCTACGCTAAAATACAAAGTTTAAGATGTGGAAGAAAACGACCCAAAATGGTCAAATACTGCAGATGTGTTAAATTAAACCAGCAGTGAACAAGTTTAAAGCACTATATAATGTTGCTAAATGTGTCTTCCCATCTAAATCACCACCCAATAAAACAGCAAGCCGTTTTCTATGAGATGCATGCTTCACGTATTTATTTTTACACTTTACAGCATCTTATCATGTTGCGTAACTAGGTAAACTAGGTAAGCTGTTTATTGCGACCCAATTGAGCCCATTTCAAATTTTTGTGTTTCAGCAAATGTCGACAAATGCACAAGCACCCCCTCCATCTGTGGCAATGGCAAATGTGTTCCTGTGCAGACCGGTTACACTTGCCAGTGTGACCCAGGATTTCAACTCAATTTTTTGCAGACCACCTGCATAGGTAGGCAACCGAAAAACATATAATATAAAATAATAATAATAAATATATATTTCAAAAAAATATGCTCTAATGTCATAAAAATAATTTTATATACATTGGCAGATTCAATTTCAGCATCTAAAAATCCCCCCCCCCCCCCCATATTAGAATGGTTTGACCCAAACTGTCAAAACTCTGTCTCTTGAAAACTTTATTTGAAGGGGCAGTCATTTCAGATATTTCCTTAAACTCAGATTAATATCGCGGAAGTGGAATATGAATTAAACAGCAAAATCACTTGTTTTGACATCCAAGGGGGCAGCCATTTTGTGATTTGCAACATCACAGTTGCTCACAGGTCAGGTAATGACCAATCACAGCTCACATGTTTCCTGAGGTCATGTGACATTCACAAGAGCTGTGATTGGTCATTATGAGCACCTGTGATGTCATTTTTAGTTGACAATGCCAAATTTGTTATTCTGATTCAGAATGTCATATTCAGATATTATCCATTTTCTTAGCTACTTATCTTCACGAGGGTAGCAGGCATCCTGGAGCCTATCCTAGCTGTCTTCGGACAGTAGGCGGGGTTTACCCTGAGATCATTTCCAGCCAATCGCAGAGCACACATTGACAAATAACCATTCACGCTCACAAACACACCCAAGGAAAATTTTAAGTGTCCAATATACCTACAATGCACGTGGGGGGAAAAACTGGTTAAAATCCACACAGGCATGGGGAGAACATGCAAACTCCGCACACTTTATGTATCATTCATTTATGACCTTACTTTTCCTTCTTTTTGCCCGCGCAGATGTGAACGAGTGCGAGGACGATCCATGCGACGGAAAAGGAGCTTGTACCAACAGTTTCGGCTCCTACAGCTGTCAATGCTTCGGCGGCTACAGCCAAGCCATCACCCAAAACAGGAAGTTCTGCCAAGGTACCGCCATCTTTCCGGACCTGTCTCCGATCGTCCCACTCATCCCGCTTTCGCGTCCCCCTCGCAGACGTTAACGAGTGCGGCGTGCCCAACAAGTGCCAAAATGGCCGCTGCGTCAACACGGAAGGGTCTTACGCCTGTGAATGTGACGGCGGTTTTGCCTTGTCCTGGAGAGGACAATGCGAAGGTGAGGCGTCTAAAAGTCGCCTTGTTTCTCGCTCGTTTTGCCAAAATTTCACATCGTATTTCATCACCTTGTTTTACAGATGTAGATGAGTGTCAAGATCCCAACTCTTGTCCCAGTGGTGCTTGTGTCAATACCGTGGGCTCCTTTCAGTGTCAGGTCTGCAGCCCAGGCTTCAGGCCCATCAGCGATAGATGTGCGGGTAAGGTCATCTCATTTAAACATACGAGGTGATGGGAAGGATTTATGTGGAGTGGATAATGACACCGGTGTTGCGTGTATGCAAGTTCTGTCAAAAGTTAGAGGACGTAAAAGGAAAACGTTCTCGCTGGCATACATACGTAAGGGCCTGTTTTTTTCCTCTTACTTTAACTTATTAAAAATGGTAAAAAAATAAAGCAAGAGATTACACATTGTGTACAATATTACATATCTTGAATGTTCTAAATGTGGATGACGAACCGCAAATGGCCCCCGTGCCCTAGTTTTCGCACCTTCTGCTTCTAGCTACTAAAGTAATCAATTACTTTGGTACGTCAAGTAAGCAATTACTTCAGTACTTGATTACTTTGATTGATTAGTTCAGTACATATCTAAATTAATTGGAATATAATCATGTAATATATATATATATATATATATATATATATATATATATATATATATATATATATATATATATATATATATATATATATATATATATATATATATATATATGTATATATATATATATATATATGTATATATATATATATATATATATATATATGTATATGTATGTGTGTGTGTATGTTTATTATATAATATATAATTTATTATATACTCTAATGTATTTATATTGAAATTATTTAACAGTAATTAATAATACATTTTAATTCATTCATTCATTATAATTGTAATTACTATTGATAAAACAAATGACCTATAGTAATCATTTACCGTAGTACGTCATCACTTGAGTATTCAATTACTAGTACTTCATCACCTAAAGTATTCAATTACTTTTGTACTTCATTCATTTAGTACCAACCATTTTTAGACCCTCCATCAACCTAAAAAATAGGAAAAAAAACATGTATTATTAATTACAGTTAAATAATTGAAATATAAATACATTTAGAGTATATAATAAAATTATATTTTATATTATATGATAAATATACAGTATATATATATATATATATATATATATATATATATATATATATATATATATATATATATATATATATATATATATATATATATATATGAATGGGTACCTGGCCTTGAAGACAAGAAGTAAAAATATGTATTGGGGATGGAATGAGTTAAAAAGCAGAGCGACGCCGGCCGGGTTATACTCGGCCCGCCCCCCCCCTGAGTCCATTCAGTGCCTTCATGTATGAAATATCAGATCAGCAGCCCCCGGTAATATCCACAGTATTGTTTAAACATCTTCACTGTTATTGTTGATCCTCTGATATCTGCGGCCCCCGAAAAAGAAAAGATTGTTTATAATACTTCAATTTGGTAGAGTCCAAATATTTTCTCCTGGCCGCGGCCTTGAACAAACAGCATGTTTTTGTTGGAGAGCCCCTGACCACTGGACCGCCGGGCCCGCTGGAGGCCGGCAGGATTTGATTAGCGCTGCCGGGCCGGGCGAGGGGACCTGGCGGTCGTCGGAGATGTACGAGGAGGGTCAAGCGGTCAAACCCTAACCGTGCAGAGGTCCCGACTCGCAAACAAATGGTCTCGGCTGCGCTCTATTAGATTTGAAAGGCGCGCGTTGACTTGAAGCTGAACCCCGACGTGGCCCGCTTACATAACAAACCCGCTGGTGTGACTTACCGCGTGGCCTCTTCGTGACCTTGCGCCCTGCTAATTTGTTTGGAAACCTGAGCCATGGCTCCAGTATTCCGGACGGGAAAAACGGGAGACTCGATGAATGTGTTTCTTTGAAGCACCTTACCAGTTGATATGCGGTAATTCTCCAAACATAAGACACACGTTTTCCCCAAAAATGAAGACCAAGATTATCAGACTGTAGCAGACTGAACCCACGTCCGAGTCCATCCTTGTTGATATACGCTAATTCTCCAAACATAAGACACACGTTTTCCCCAAAAATGAAGACCAAGCTTATCAGACTGTAGCAGACTGAACCCACGTCCGAGTCCATCCTTGTTGATATACGCTAATTCTCCAAACATAACACACGTTTTCCCCAAAAATGAAGACCAAGATTATCAGACTGTAGCAGACTGAACCCACGTCCAAGTCCATCCTTGTTGATATACGGTAATTCTCCAAACATAAGACACACATTTTCCCCAAAAATGAAGACCAAGATTATCAGACTGTAGCAGACTGAACCCACGTCCGAGTCCATCCTTCTTCACACACATGAATATTACTAAAATGGCTGATTCAATTAAGAATGCAGCGACTATTGAACACCGAAAGGTATTTGACCCGTTTATTAATTACGGTTTTTGCTTATACACACAATCAGAAACTTGGTGGGACGCGAATGTGTAAAAAACTTCGGGTATTAATGACAAAATGCGTCACGAGAATAATGAATATTATATTAACATTCAACTGTGGCGAGGCGTTCGCTGACTGCTCTCAACGTGGGAAATCGGAAACACACTTACAGATATGAACACAAGAAAATATGAAGTGTTTAGGAAGATGAGATAAATAGCATTTGGGAGGTTAAAGTTTTGTCAACATAATCCACATTTTGGACTACAGGCTCCGCTCCGGCATAAAAAGGCCCGTTCCAGTTTTTTGCTTCAGCCATCTGAAGGGAGTGCGGCAATTTGCCTAATTGCCGTAGCGATAGATGATCTCCAGGCCAAACAAAATTCACATTTCTGACTTTTGTTTTTGCCTCTGTGTATCAAACATTTGTATTGTTGCTTGTGTTATGTAATATCCATTCCTCCGATTCTGCATTTTTCGCATCATCCTAGTATGTTTTTAACAAAACATTCCACTCCGAAACAATATCCCCCCCCACAAGGTTTTTCCACAAATACTAAATCTCTGACTCACAAAGTGGAAAAGACAGCTCCTGCCTCAAATCGTAAAAAACTTTAATAAGGATTGGGCCCATTTAAAAAAAAAAACACTCATGATGCTTTCCCTATTTATTTCCCTTTTCCAACCGTACACAACCGCAATTTCTATTTTTATTGACTTTTATTGTCTCAAAAAAAAAAACACCCAGAGTGGAAACCTGTAAAAAAAAAAAAAAACTCCAAATAAAATCCAGGTTTTATCCGCAGACGTCAACGAGTGCTTGGACCAAAACATATGCGGGCGAGGGAGGTGTGTCAACAGCGAGGGTTCCTATAGGTGCAACTGCTTCCAGGGCTACAAACTGACGCTGGACAACGTATGCCAAGGTAAGCGGGCCGAGAGATCCGTCACAAAGCAGCAGCTGTGTAAATACTTTCCACGTGCGCTACTGCAGAAGCTCCATGGCAAATTTGATGCTTTCGAGAAAAAAAAAAGAAAGAAAAGCTGACACAAAGAGTCTTTTTTTTTTTCCATTTTCCGTCTTCTTTCCAGATGTGAACGAGTGCCTGCTTCCGGGGATCTGCCTGGACGGACGATGCGTTAATCTGGAGGGTACCCACAGATGTACTTGTAACCACGGTTACCAAGTCACCTCAGATGGCAAAGCCTGCGAAGGTCTGCTGTGTATTTATTTATAAATACCGTAATTCCACAAATATAGAGAATATATACAACAAAACGCATCTTCCGAAGTTTTTCATATTTTCTTGTATTCTTGGCCGTAAATGATATATTTGTTGCGGTTTAGGTGTGTTTCAGATTTCCCACATTGTGGATGCAGCACAAATGTAACGTTGAATGCACTTAAAGCAGGATTTTGTTTTTCCTTTTCCTCGCGACGCAGCTCGAGTTCGTTTTGCAAGAAATGCCCGAAGTTGCAGACCATCCGTATTCCCTTAAATCTGATTTTATGTATTTTATTCCAAAAGACAAATAATCAAGTTGAATAATCAGGCAGAATAATTAGCCACCAATTATAGGATGTACTTGTGTATAGGACGCACCCGGAATTTTAGGGTCAAATTCTTGAATTTTCTGTTACCGTGTATAAGACACACAACAATTTGGCGACAATGTAAAAACTATAGCAAAACAGAATAAATCTCATCTTTGTAAATACTTCATATTTTCTTGTTTTCATATCCATAATTTCTAGATTTGCTGCAGGGTTACGTTTATTTCAGATTTCCCACATTGTGAGTGCTCAGTGAATGCCTCACCAGTGTAATGTTGAATGCGTTTGCATCGAGAGTTCATTTTTGCATAATATATAAAGTTATGATTGTGTGTGTTTATTAAAAAAAAAATTGATAAAGGAGTCGAATGGAATACCTTTTCGTGTTCTCTAACCGGTGCACACAGCTCTCACGCCACTCTTAACTGAATCAGCTGGAGATATTATTACCTGTCAGTTTTAGTAATAATCCTGCATGTAAACAAGGATGGACTCGGACGTTGGTTCGATCTGCTCGCTTCTTTTATTGAAAATAATGCTGTAACAAACACAGCTTGCACGATAATAAGCATCGGCTGCTAACAGCCAATGTCCGCATTCTAGCTCATACCGGTATGGTAATTATTGGAAGAATATGGCCGATATAAAAATGCACATCTGTTCGTCGAAACTCGACTTGAATTTCAAATTTTCACCCATACTTCTGGCCTTCATTTTTGAGAAACAATAAAATGACAGTAGTTCATGGCAGCCACATTAAAAACTACGATTTTTTTTCCTCCGTTAGATATCAACGAGTGCGCATTTGGTAAAAAGTGTCCCGGAGGAATATGCATCAACACGCCTGGTTCCTTCACGTGCCAGAACTGTAATCCTGGCTTTCAAGCATCTGCAGATGGGCTCAGATGTGAAGGTAGGACTTCTTTTAGCGTGAAAGTCAAAAATTCTTCTTCCACAAATGCAATAAACCCGCACGCGTGCGTCTGCAGATGTGGACGAGTGTTCTCAGGGCGACTGGTGTCTCGGCGGCGTGTGCGCCAACACGGCCGGCTCGTACACCTGCACCAGGTGCAAGGCGGGCTACAGAGTAACTCCGGATCGCCGGCGATGTGAAGGTAGCTTCCACTCCTCGGAGAAAACCATTCCGTTCTCTCCTTCGACGCATACCGGGCACCCTGACAAAACAAACTTTGAAATCCATCACCTTCCAATTCCTCGCACGCGTTATCCGAGCGAGGTCCGAACACGTCGGCGATGTTGTTGTTGTTGCCATCCGCCCAGATATCGACGAGTGCCAGTCGCTGTCTACCTGCGCCAATGGCATCTGTCTCAACTCCGAGGGTTCTTACACCTGCGAGGACTGCCCCACGGGTTATAAAGTGTCATATGACGGAGAGCTTTGTGAAGGTTGGTAACTCAGCACTCATCTTTTGAGGAATCCGCGCATAGCTTCTCGTGTTATCAGCGCCGGAGAAGGTGAATTAGGTGTTTTTGTTGGCGGCCGAGATCCCCCGGCGAATGTCTTAATATCCTGTGCTGTTTGGCGCCAGACGTTGACGAGTGCGCGCTGCCCACTACATGCCCCCGGGGAACGTGTACAAACACAGAAGGTTCCTTCACATGTGTCAGCTGTCAGCCTGGTTACAAAGTCTCAGAGGATGGAAAGCAGTGTGACGGTGAGAGTTTTTTTGAGCTTGTTTCCGGTTTGTTTACGTGCACACACACAATGCTGATTTTAACTCTGGAATCTGATGGGTCTCAAAGGACAGATATGAACAAATTTCCCAGTAAAATTTATGAAAATAATGAAATCAACTTACATGTACGTCTGTCATCATCTTCTTCATATTGCAACCACTGATATAACTTAGTCCGTTTTGTTAGAAAAGTCCAACTTTTAATTATAAGTGTTTGTTTGTGTAGCTTCAACATGCCTGTTTTGTTCCTCTTCTCGATCTTCCGGAGGTTTTCGTTTTCACTTTTTACTTTCTGGCTGGTTGTTACTCGATTGTGTGTCTTTTGACCTGTCCTTCCATTTTCTAGAGTCGCTTATCCTCACAACAATCGCAGGCTTGCTGGTGCCTATCCCAACTGACCCAGCTCTGTAGCTTCAACATGTCTGTTTTGTTCCTCTTCTCGATCTTCCGAAGGTTTTCATTTTCACATTTTACTTTCTGGCTTGTTGTTACCTGATTGTGTGTCATTTACTTGTCCATCCATTTTCTAGAGTCGCTTATCCTCACAACAATGGCAGGCTTGCTGGTGCCTATCCCAGCTGACCCAGCTGTTTGATTGTGTAGCTTCAACATGTCTGTTTTGTTCCTCTTTTCGATCTCCCCAATCTTATTATGTATTCACAATCTTATTTGGCTTATTTTTACCCGATTATTTGGCTTGTCCCACATTTGTCTCAAATTGTCTTCGGAGAAGTCAAGCAGAAAGACACGTGTTGACGCTCTCCGGCTTCACTGACTTTTAATTTAGCTGATTTAAACAGGCAGGATGTGTTTTCTTTTTCAAACCGAAGATCTGGCTTTTGATGCGTCCTTGTATTTGTGTCCAGATGTGGATGAATGCTTGGTAGCTAACGTGTGCCCGGGCCAGCTGTGCTCCAACACCCTGGGATCTTATACCTGCAGGAGTTGCGGACCCGGCCTGCAGCTGTCCGAGGACGGTCGCGGCTGTGAGGGTAAACGCACCTTTCTGCTTGCCTTCTCATCTTGCTCATGCTGTCATAGTCATGATCTAACCGGATCTAATGAGGAAATAAAGCTCCTATTATCACCTCGGTGCGCCGATCACGGTCGACTGGCTGATCATGAGCTAATATTGGTAGATCACATGACCTTGCGCGTTGCTACAAAAACAAATGAAAAAAAAAAAAACAGACCAGCGCAAACAATGGGGCTAAATTATACTATTAATTTCATCAGAAGCATCGGTTACAGGATTAAGGACCGTAAATTTCAGACTATAAACCGGTACTTTTTCTCATGGTTTAAGGTCTGGGGCTTATAGTCTAGTGCAGTTTATCTGCATTTATTTTTTTACCAGCCGGCAATCTTTCAGTAAACAAAGGAAGACAGACGCTATCAAAATATTGATTTTGAGTTTCAACTGATACCAGCACTCTCCACTAGTAAAGCGTGTGCCTGTTGTGTTGGTGCAGTATTCTAACAATCCGAGTGTGCTGGTGTTATGTTGAAAATATTTCGGTGCTGCTCTTCTGTGTTGAAGGGGCAGTGTGCTGCTAAGTAGTTCAAGTTTTAGTCTTTTGCGGGGATGGGGGGGGGGCAATTCATTCACAATTAAGTGGAAATGTGTTATTTAGTTTCTATGTTTTTAACTGTTTTTCTTTCCTTTTCTAGGATATGTGAAGACCAAAAAAATGGTCAATAACCACATCTCTAGTTTACAATATGTCTTAATATAATCTCTTTAGACCCATCCTATTTATTAGTGTCCACTGTTGTGTCCATTTTGTCTCAGCGAGTACATTTAACACATCAGACATCATTAGAAAGTGAAGCATTTCCTCTACTGAGGACACTAGGACTTAGTGGGGTTGCTTGAAATAAGTCAAACGATAAAGCCCAAAGACAAATGTTCACTACAGTGGACACACATGGAGAGGTTGGACCTCAGGAGGATATCATGGCATGATTTACGTCTGCCTTGCCATGACTTCATGAGAATGAGAAAAGCGGATGATTGTCTCATTCAAACACGGCCTCGATTCCTCACGTATACCGTTGTGTGTTTTTTAATGGAAATGGGGATCTAGCCCGAGAGGATGATTTCCCCCCACCGACATGTGTCTCTGCGCTGGGAAAAAGTTTCACAAAACAACCCCGGGTCCAAGTCAGCCTCTGATAGGATTTAAATGATATGATGGAAAATATTAAGGCCTTAATTTGAAATTAAGTCAAGCGCTGTGCATCCTTCCTCAGTAAGCTCGCTATGTGGAACTCCCTCCGCTCACCCAAAGGCAAAACTTGAGCCATCTCTTAACCGAGGCCCACACTTTTGTCCCCCCCCCCCCCCCCCCCCCGCTAAAGAATATAATCGGTGCTGCTCTGTGGAATTTTTGGTGATCGCGTAACAGCCATCTCGCTCACTATTTGTTTATCCAGAAATTACACACCACCTGTAATAGCTCGCTGTTTTGCGCTCTCGCAAAACTTATCTTCCCGTCCTTTTTTTAATAAAACAACTCAGAGCGATCAAATTAAGAGAGATTCACTCGCCGCACTTTGCACTCAAGCCGAAGCTCGCCGCGCCGTTAATAATATTAGCGGACAGCCGAGATATAGCCTTTCCGCAACGTGGATTCGTTTGGCCAAGATGATAGCTTGGACCTGTCTCCTGTTGTCTCTCAGATATCAATGAGTGCCAGACCCCAGGTTTGTGTCCCACGGGCATTTGCACCAACACAGATGGCTCCTACTCATGCGTGACCTTTGACCCCGGCTTCATGGAGGCACCCAATGGCCTCTCGTGTAAAGGTACGGGATTATTTGCTCTGGCTATTTTGTCGTTTGTTGTACTATAATATCAGCCTGATTGCTACGTGAGTACCGTAATTCCCCAAATATAGGGCGCACCTGTGTATAGGACAAACCCTTGATTAAAAAATGCGGGTATTTTCTTTGTATTAGACGCACCAAAGGTTTGGCAACAATTCTTCATGTTTTCTTGTGGTTATGTTACAACTTATATAATTGTTGCGCGTGAAGTGTGTTTCAAATTTCCAACATTGTGAGCGGTCAGTGAATGCCTCACTAGTCTAACGTTATGTGCTTGAAGCAGTCGTTTTTCCTTTCCCTCGTGACGTAGCTCGAGTTTATTTTTCCATGACTACCGGAAATTGCGCGCCATCGGTGTTGCATCAGTTTTATGGTTGCATGTGTGTATAACGAAAGACCCAAATGAAAACCTTTCTGCGTTCTCTAAACGTTGCACACAGCTTCACACTTTGTAACGTTTAATAGAATCTGATGGAGATGTTATGATCCTCTCCATTTTAGTAATATTCCTGTGTGTGAACAAGGATGGACTCGGACGTTTGTTCGGTCTGCTCGCTTCTTTTATTGAAAATAATGCCGTAACAATCTCAGCTAACACGAGCTGTTGTTAGCTGCAACTGTCATTGGCTGCAATAATGCCAAGTGACTCCCACGCTCCAGCTCATCTCGTTACGGTATTTATTGTAAGAAAGAATACGGCTGCGCGTCAAACCTCGGCTTTTATGGCTGGCGGATCAGTCTTCTTCGAATGGTGTCGAACAGAAAAAAAAATCTGATCTTTAAGTTACTGTTCATAGGACGTACCCATACTTTTGGCCTTCATTGTTGAGGAAAAAAAAAAAGTGTGTCTTATATTTGGGGAATTACGGGTAATTTCCAAGAGTATGCAATTATTTCTAAGGGCACCCTATAAAGGGTTGATTAGTACCAGAAGATCTTCCTTAAAATGACAAAACCTTTGGAAAAGAACACATGACTATGTCATCGTCATGATGTGTGTGTGTGTGTGTTTGACCACAGATGGTAACGAATGTGAAGACGGGAGCTTGTGTGTGGGAGGTCAGTGCACAAACAACGTTGGATCCCACAGTTTGGCGTGCCCTCCTGGCCAGGAGCTGATCGATGGGACCTCCTGTGGAGGTATATGCACGGTCGAGCGAAAAAAGTCGACTTATTTTCACGTTATGTGCGAATTTATGAACGTTTGTCATGCCGTAGATGTCGACGAGTGTTTGACCGTGGCGGGAATCTGTGGAGAAGGACAATGTCTTAATTCCGATGGCTCCTACATGTGTGTCTGTCCTGATGGATATGACAGCCTTGACGGGCACACCGGCTGCAGAGGCACAGTAACACACCATAGCATAAACACTACAGTGTGTGTGTGTGTGTATATATATATATATATATATATATATATATATATATATATATATATATATATATATATATATATATATATATGTACAGTATAATTAGAGATATCTATTTTGAGATTCATGCAAAAACAACCCATTTCCGAGGGGTACTCCTACAAGATGCGGGCACCAAGGAGTAGCGGATTTCAACTTCTCAACCATGCGTTTCTGTTTCGTTTTCAGACTTGACGCAATGCTACTCAGTCAAGTTGAATTGGCCATAACCTCAGCATCAATCTCACCACCGGCTTCAGTTTTATATTATTGCAGCCGCGCCCAGTGACCCAAGGCTCATCGCGCCGGGGGAAATAATGTTGCGTTGTCATCCCTCATGCAGGACAAGCTTCTCTTTTCAGCAAATTTGCTGTCAAAATAATTTCAATGGATTTGACTGGAATGCACCAATTGAAGCGGTGTTATTTCTGCTGCGCCTTGCCAATACAGTAAAGGGTGAAGTTAGACAAATGACGCCTGTGGGATGGGCCGGTCCCATGGTCCGGGCTCTTGTATTTGCTAGTACAACCCCGCGGTGTGTTGAGAGATGAACTAGCTCAGCCTCGGGACATTGGGAAGATCGCTACGCAAGCTTGCCAGGCTACGCCGGCCGCTTTGGCCGCTCGCCACAACAAATCGCGGACGCTGATTATCATATTAATCAGAGTATGTCTTCTATTTTCATTCATTCATCCGTTTTTGCCGGCACAGATCAAGCCAGATGCCTCTCGCTCGATTTCGATGAGTAAAATTGGTATGTTGGCGTCATTTCAAAGCAGTTAAGGGTTCCTATTGAGCCAAGGCACATATTTTTCATTTGAAAACTCTCACGGCCCCATACAAAACTTAGTACGCTTGCAGGAAGCTATTACTTGACTATTGCGTGGTTAAAGGATTACTTTGCTTATTTGAGTATTTTTTTTTTCAGTAAAATAAAGTCTAATTTATTTGACAGCTAAATTAGTTTTAGATTAAAATCTTTCATAATATTTTCATCATCTGCATATAGTTTATTCCACTATCTACCCCATAATATGTTTAGAATGTGAGTCTATTCTTATATTAGTGCCTCACTATCGCTGCTCTTATCGTCTTAATACTTTTTTTATTGCCTACTATTGTCTACTTGATTTTTTGCTCTATTATTTGGAATGTAAACAAAATAAGAATTTCATTGTCTAGTGTCACCGAACCTGCATATTTAGAAATAAGCGCAGCACCAACACATTTACAACATAAGACTCACGCGCTCTGATTGTTAGAATATTGCACCAACACAACAGTAACACACTTTACTAGCGGAGAGTGTAGCAGCTCCAAATCAATATTTTGTGTAATATCACTATACTTAACTATACTATATTATACTATACTAAATGACAATAAAACTCTCGAATTTCGAATGCATTTTGACACTTCCTGAATATGAGGCTCAGGTAATTACCAATCAAGTTTCTCGTGCTGCAAGGACTGATTAGATATTTATTAATTGAGTTGTTTATTTATTCAATTATCCATTTATTTAGCAACCGGGTAATAACCAATCATGGATCAGTTTGGAAATATCACATGATGAAACCCAGATATACAACAATGTGATGTCATTTTCAGTTGACAGTAAGCGGCAAAATGGGTTTTTCAAGGAATTAAATGTACATGAATCATCATTTAGGTGTCAAATCACTGAAAAACTAAATATTCATTTCATATCGCTGGAAATGGCTGAACAAATATTCAATGGTCGTCAATGAGTTAATAGAAAAATATTTTGCTCTCATACGATACGTAGCGCATTACTAAACTGTCAAAGTCACCCCGTTGATTGGTCAAAAGTTGGGAAAAGGAAAATAGGATTCCTCATCGCCGGTCCCTATGCTGTAATGCTGCAATTATCCACCATTGTGCCTCTAGTCAAGCATGTAGCGTTCATGATCAACGTTTATGACTCAGAGGGAGCGCTGAGGTAGCTATTTTACATCTCGCTCCTTCCTATTTGCCAATATAACGTTACGGCGTCCAAGTGTACGTCTCGTGTTCAGACAGATTGATTGCACGAGTTTATTTTGTAATGTGCGTAAGCCGAACAAAAGCTCTCTGTAGACTCATGGAGTTATGTTTTGTGACGACCGCTACGTAATAAATCCGGATTCTTTCTTTCCCGTAGATGCGGACGAGTGCAGCAAAGGCAACGTGTGCGTCCGGGGCCAATGCCTCAATACCGAAGGCAGTTTCATGTGCTTATGCGAAGCTGGCTTCAAGTACAGCGAGGACACCGACGACTGCGAAGGTGAGGAAGTCAATTTATATGGTAGTTTTGGCCAAAAATCACTGGGATTTGGCAGAAGCTTAATTCACAAAAATAAAAGCCCATTTTAACATGAGCTTACCTCATCTAAATTTCCGGTTATGTTTTATTGCAAGGAAGAGCAAAAACGTACCTGGGGTCATTTTCACCCGGGGGCATATTTAGTCACCAAACATTTTTCATCAAAATCCAATCTGGATCTTGACTAATGTTATGTTCATTTTCCAGTATCAAAAATCATTGGACTGGGTGAGTATGACTATGATGGTTAGCGAAAATTTGTCAAATTACCACCGGTAGTGACGAAAACGTGGAAATAATATATTGACGGATTGATGATTACAGTATAGCAAAAACGTAGTATGACCACTTCGGGTAGTTGCGAAAACACGGATATAGAATATTGACAGATGATATATTGACAAATATTTGTCATGTGACCACCTGTGGTAGTTACAAAAACATGGATGTAATAAATTGACAGACTGATTATTACGGTTTAGCAAAAATTTGTAGTATGACCACTTCGGGTAGTTGCGAAAACCCGGATATAATATATTGACGGACAGATGATTACGGGTTAGCCAAAATTTGTAATATGACCACTTCTGGTAGGTACAAAAACATGGATGTAATATATTGACGGACTGATGATTACGGGTTAGCATATATTTGTCATGTGACCACCTATGGTAGTTACGAAAACACGGATATAACTTATTGATGGACTGATGATCACGGGTTAGCCAAAATTTGTAATATGACCACCTCTGGTAGGTACAAAAACATGGATGTAATATATTGACGGACTGATGATTACGGGTTAGCAAATATTTGTCATGTGACCACCTATGGTAGTTACGAAAACACGGATATAATATATTGACGGACAGATGTTTACGGGTTAGCCAAAATTTGTAATATGGCCACCTTTGGTAGGTACAAAAACATGGATGTAATATATTGACGGACTGATGATTACGGGTTAGCATATATTTGTCATGTGACCACCTATGGTAGTTACGAAAACACGGATATAACTTATTGATGGACTGATGATCACGGGTTAGCCAAAATTTGTAATATGACCACCTCTGGTAGTTACAAAAACATGGATGTAATATATTGGCGGACTGATGATTACAGGTTAGCAACTATTTGTCATGTGACCACCTATGGCAGTTACGAAAACGTGGCTATAATACATTGACGGACTGATGATTACGGTTTAGCAAATATTTGTCATATGACCCCCTCTGGTAGTTACGAAAACGTGGATGTAATATATTGACGGAATGATGATCACACTATCGTTTACTACTGAAAACGGCAAAAAAAATTAAATACGCAGATGCAGCCTTAAATAACTGACCGTCGCACTACGTTTCGAATCGAGGTTCAACTTTTGAGAACAGTTGACCGTGACTAATTTTTGAAAGGCGGTGTGACGTATCCAAGCCGTTCCGCGGCTTCAAGAAGCGGGAGCTTCCTGCGTGACATGGCCGGAGGCCTGCAAGTGTCTTTCCCCCAAGGAGAAGCGTGAATGACCCCATTGTGAGCAAGGAGCCCTTTGTCCCTCTGGGACGTCTCCCTTTAGCTCCTTCGCAAGTTCTTGGGTTGCTCTGATAATATTTTTCTTGGCCATTCCCCTGGCCCGCCGCGTTCACCGAGGACAGCTACACCGCAGGCTTCCTGGACGACTCCAGCTGCAAAGCCGCCGCCGTAGAAGCAGAGGGGACTTTGCTTTGGGGTGGGCGCCGGGGGGTCGCGTCCGCGCTCCCGATCGTGACCTTTTCTAACCAACCCCACTTTGTCTTCCTGCAGACCAGAATGAGTGCAAGGAGTTTGGGAGCTCGGTGTGCGGTACCTGGCGCTGTGAGAACACTATTGGGTCCTACCGCTGCTTCATGGGCTGCCAGCCTGGCCTTGAGGGAGAAGACGCCACAGGCTGCGGTTAGTGGTCAAACCGCACGCAGTTAAAGGAATAGAGGACACAATTTACCGTACTTGAGAAAAGACAGGCCCGTTCGGGGAGCTTCTAACTCCAAACCAGGCAAATAGTATAGCTGGAGTCTTCCGCCCTACAACTGTTTTGAATTATTTCAATTTATGAAGGCTATTAAACAAAACGAAAAAAAAAAAACGGATCCTTCTGAGACCAAGCCTATTCATTTGTGTTCGCTGTTGTGTCCATTTCGTCTCAGCAAGACAGCAAAGTAAATTGTATCCCGCCCAAAGAGATGGGATGTCTTTGGAAAGGCCGTGTTGTTCTCAGTTGAGGACTTTAGGACTTAGGGTTGATCCAATTGCTCAAACGATACGGAAAAAAGACAAATGTCCACTTCACGGACAAAAAAAGAATAGACGGGGTCTCAGGAGATAATAAAAAATATTAGATGAATTACGTGTATTTAATAATACATGTCAATCAATAATGTCTGAGGGTATGTATACACTGAATCCTACATCTCTGAAACTTTTATATCATTTAGAGGACATTTGACAGACTATTTTTCATTTTATTCTTGTCAAGGTGACACCATCCACAAAGTAGATTTCATTCAGATTATTGATCCAAAGGTCAAGTTACTAAAATATATGACAATATTTTAAATGATTGATAATCTGTAACGGGACGAGCTAGAGGGAGAACGTCAGTTGGCTGTTAGCAGCCAGTGCCTGTTGCAGCTAATAGCTGCTCATGTTCGCTCTTCTTGTTATTATTTTCAACAAAAGAAGCGAGCAGACTGAACCACCGTCCGAGTCCACATTGTCCACACAGAAGAGAAAACAAGATTTTTTTTTTTTTTTTTATTACTTTTAAGTATAACTAAACGGATTTTCTTTGGGGTTTTTTTTCAGTTTCAGACTAACCTGTATAAACGCTGTAAAAAGTAGTTGTTGAAAGTTGGTTCATATTGCTTTTTTCTTTTGTTATTGTTCAAAAGGATACAGTATTATGTATACTTTTCCCATTTTTATAGATAATAATCTTATTTATAGTCAGCGTGGCGAGTGGGGGGGTCTTTTTCATAAATAAATAAAAAAATAACCAGCAGATACACTTTAAAACGTCCAGCCTTGAACGTCTGTCTACATCCAATATTTGATACCATGAATAGCTCTAAGGATCAGATTTATAGGTCATTATTTATCAAGAGACAACATTTTATGGACACTGTAAGTAGTCTGGAATTAGGAGAGCATAACCCTGACAGGACGAAAAATACTGCAGTGCTCTTTTAGTTCCAAAAAAAAAAAAACAATGGAGTTGTTGTGGCAACTAAACACACTTAAAACGAGGCGACAGACAAATTAGGGTTTAAGTGTTTGGAAAACAAAAAAAGTGAAATTCTAGAGCGTGAATAACAAGTCTGCTGATTTGGGGTCTTCTTAATTGTGGGGAATGCCGCAAAGCATTTTTGTTGACGTTTGTAATATAATGTTTTCATTCTGCAAAATATGTTGTGACTAAAGTCCCGGCTGGCGAGCGGGCGGTCCAAAATTGGTTGTGAACAGATGCAGACAAGCCACTTGTGCCTGTCGGCCACATCCTCTCTTAAGAGGAAAGGAGTAATGCAACAGTGATGTCAGTAACTAGCCATGAAAATACCTTCCGAGTTACGGGCCGTTCTAGAAATAACTCACAAGTCTAGTTTCTCTTTTTGTTTTTACGATAAAAGAGATTTTTGGACTGTCAAATTGAGTTGTTTTCAGTGTCCTTTAGTGGGGGTAAAGAAAATTTTATCCCTGTTAATGCAAGTATCAGAAAATCTTATTCGATGTTTTTTTTTTTTAATGCTGTGGCAAGAACAGTTCAGTTTTCTTTTCAAATTAAGGGCAAATTGATTGGAACATGAAGCAGCCACTAAATCGGAATACAATGTTCTCTAGCTGAATAGCGGCTCATATATTTTCATTTATAACCATAACTTTTTCTGTTTCAGGTTTATGTTGCAATTTTTCTTCCTTTCGACAAGTAAAATAAAATAGCAATTTCATTTGCCGATATTCAAAAAATATTTAACCCTCGACTGCATGGATTTTCTTTTATAAACATCGAGTTCTGTTTTTTCTGTTTTCTGTTTTTCAACAACAAAATCTTACAACATAAAAGGAATAGAAGCAAAAAAACAAACAACAAACAAAAAAAACAAAACAAAGCTCACTCTTTAGTTTGTGGCTTTCTGTTTCCGCAGATATTTTTGAGAACTTAACCCCCCCACGATGAACAAGAGAACACCGTACGTCTTTATTTCAGTTTTATATGGATGCGTGTCAGTGACACAATTTTTCCGACAGATGAAGCCGAAAAAAAACAGAAAACACATTTCACAGGGGATATTATAGAATGGAATAAAATGCCTTTCTTTTGTACTGTATGTACATAGCTGTTACAAGCTAGCTAAACAACTAGCTAGCCTAAAACTAGCTAGCTAACTGTTGTGCTAGCTTCCATCACTGACTTAGCTAAATATGTAAACTAGCAAACGGTTTAGCTAGCCCATGGGTGCCAAACATACAGCCTGCGGACCAGTTCTGGCCCGCAAACAGGTGAAATCCGGCCCGCGAGATGATTTTGTCACGTAAAGTATAAAAATAAGCTGCATCTTTTTTTTTTCAATAAATGAAAAACTTGAAATGTTTTGCGACGAATAGTAATGTACTATTTTGGACAGTATGAAAAACGAAAAATCTTTTTGTTTTAAAGTTATACCCAGACACCCCTGAGCTAGCATCTATCGCTCGCTTACGCAGATTTAAAATAAAACAAAAACAAAAACGTCTTTTCCTGATCATAGCTAGCTAAATAGCCAGTTTCTACTTTTGAGAGAAAGTTAATATCATCCAAATTTGCAACCGACTAAATAATGTAATAAAATCACACTACCGCTCCGTAAACTGAGCCAATCAAGCCTTTGATAGTTTCTTTTTCTTTCTTTCGTTTATTGTTCAAGAATTTTGAACCCCTAACGTCCTCTAAATCTTGAACGACCCCAAATTTACCTTCTATCATTTTGACAGCCATGAATATTTTTAGCGTTTGTGATGGAGCGGGCGGTTAAAATTAGAAAGCCCCTCACTGTTGTGCGATCAGCTCGGTTTCTGTTTTACTTTCGTAACCCGCCCCCATATGAGCGCCGCAGTCTAAAAGTTTCCATGACTAATGCTAACTAGGCTTCGAAAACAGGAAGACCTTTTACAAACACAGAAAAACGCAGTCTATAAAACCAGCGCAGCGCCGATACTCGTTTTTATCAATCACAATAAACACATTGCTGTTCAGACATGTGATCCTGATATCACCGGTTTTATTTTGACCCGGGGGACTTATAAGGTAGTCTGTCCCGAAGAAAAGGAGGAAAACGGGCCAAAAACCCATCTGATTTGAGAAAACTATTTGGCCGGCGTCCCGTTTCCCCGTTGAGCGCCGACACACAGACAACCGCTTTTGCAGGCTTAACGCTAGGCTCATCCTCGCTTGGATACTTCCCGAACATGAGACAAGGAGTCCAGCTCCCACACGCTAATAAAACAGAGACAATGCTGTCTTGTCTTTTCTCAGTAACCTCGCAAAGGACCTAAATTGTTAGATTGTGGGCTGGAAATTTTGTAAGATGATTGAGACGCTGCCATCTTCAGATTTATATCACATTCGGGAAAGGTTTAGGAAAGGCACTGATGTCCCTTCTAAATGCTTGAAAACTGGAGGTCGAGAAGTACATCCTATAGTTGTCAAATTTAGCCCATGTCAGGCTCATTTACTGCCATACAAAATTGGAAATATTGTAAATGTTGGACATATTGAAAACCTGATGTTCTATCATGCATTTCCTCAGTTTTTTGCATTAATCCTTTCAAAGGAGACTCGCGAACAGGGCGCAATAGAAATTTTTGTGTTGACACCTCAAAACCTACCGGTGGCGCTAGAGGCCAACTTATGACATTTGCAAGCCTTTCAATGACTTCGGTGATTGGCTTAGCCTGGACTCATGCAAAAGTCTTCAAAAGTTATAATACTCTAAATATTCCTATTCGATTACATAAATTTATAAATATACAATGTAGTTACGTTTAACTATTAGCGCATTCTTACAATTTTTGTACATAAAGAGGACGTGGGTGTGTCCCCCACCACCAAAAAAAAAATGTATATATTGACGAGTAGGGCTGATGTCACTGAACAAAGGGCTGGGGGTGGAAAGTAAAAATCTATTCATATTTGATGACATTATGACCCTTTCAAAGTCAGCCCAAGTTGGGTGATATTAAGGCCAGGCTAGTAAAAAAAATCCCCAGACACTACAAAAATAAAGACAACAATTTAAAAGGTTTCTAACCACTGCACAGACTGTGACAATGAGAGCTCCACAGCACCACCTAATGTCGTGGATGTGCAATCGCACTCCACAGCTCAAACACAAAGTCTGTCTGCCATTGCATGGGGGGTGGCACCCCACCATTTGACTACTGTGTGCTAACACAGTCCTATTCCGCTCCTGTCCACTTTAGTGGACATTTATTTTTCTTCTAAATCTTTTGACTCATTAAGGCTACCCAACTAAGTCCTGGTGTGCTCATTAGAGGACATCCTGGCCTTTTGGTCACAAAATTGGACACAAATTGGCCACTTTTTGGCAAGAATGACAAACTTTGACATATAATTGAAATCCTGTTTACTGTCATTTTTGTCCAACTCCTATCATGGAGCGACCACAGCAGATGGCAAAAATCTGCCTTCTTTGAAGGTATGCGGGCATAAAGACATGGCAACCAAATCCACAAATGGCATTTTCTCTCCTCTCACTGGGCCGGAAAGTTGACACGGGCTCGACCGCATATAAATCCCGCCCGTAGGCCGCTCTTATTAAAGACAATGCGTATGGCGTGAGAATACTCAATTTAACGGTCGCATGGTAACATACGAAAAAGGGCCTTATGCCCGCCATCATCATGACAGGACTTCCTGAAGAACTCCTTAAAGCGCAGTTGTGGTCAAAATGCCACCGCGAGAAAAAAAATAGATTTTTCCCCACCTTTATAATGATTTATAAATCTAAACGAGGCGAGCTTCACAGAGCCAAAGAAAAACAGTATCCCTTCAAAAAATAAAGCGACGCCCAATGGAGAAACTGCACGTAATGGCTTCCTCTTGAATGATTGATGATGATTTTTACAAGGAGACAAACATGCCCCCGAGGAAGTAAGCGTGAGATGACGATAGCAAGGAAGTCAGAGGAAAGGGTGCTAATGGGGCCCAAGAGGCAAACACAAGTTACTACAATTTACTATATAAATCCTCCCGAGAAACAGACTATTCATTTGTGTCCACTATAATGGACATTTGTTTTTGGTCTCTATCTTTGGACGCGTTGGAGCTACTCTACTAAGCCCGTGTGTGTACATTAGAGGACATTTTGGCCTTTCCCATGACGACATATGTTTGGCTGGGATGCGGTTCGCTTTTTCTGTCTTGCTGAGACTAAATGGACGCAATAGTGGACACAAAAAAATAGGCTGGCTCTCGGGAGCATGTATGGAAATTTTAGACTAATTTGTACGTTTTATTTTGCACATTCATTCACCTTTCCGCAAAAACAATGAAAAGAACTGGATGTTTAACTCTTTCAGTGTCAAGGACGCGAATTCTCGTCAATTTTTTTTTTTTTTTATGAAAGTGTAGCTGACACCCTTGGCTAGTGCAGTGATGAACTGTGACCACCAGATGGTAGTGTTGCTCGAGTTGGGGAAGAAAACCCTAAATACTACACATATATGACATACTTGTAAAAATAAAAAAAAAGTAAGAAATAGAAATCTTTGTTTTATCTAATACCACCCATATTTACATAGACATAGCACACAATATTCTGTCGGCCTTAAAAGATGAGTTAAAATGCTAAAAATCGGCTAGCACTCGAGGGCCTTTTCCAATAACAATTGGCGCTGAAAGAGTTAATTTCTTGAACTATCGTGATAGAAAATTTGGGTTGTGAGTCCAGGCCTTAATATTATCAACAAAATATAAACTTCATTTTTAAAAATGGCTAAATCAGTAAAGTACCCCTAGAATTCAGTGATTCTTACTCATACCACTAGAGGGAGCCTTGAGACGAGTAAAAGTCGCAAATTTTGAGAATGCTTTGAGCCCCTTCCCCACTGAGATGCAATGGAAGGTAGGCTGAGTTCAAGGACGCAATAGTTCTATAGACGTCCTCAAAACATTTTAAAAGAGTCTCAACACTTTGAGTGCCGTTGACGTAAAACGACTTCGACGCCAAGCCTACCAAACTTTACACTCAAAATCGACACTGAAAATCGACATCTTCTCAAACTCCTGCATGATGCTACTTTCTTCACGGAAACAGCGACCCTTTTCCACTTCTAAGATCTTGTCGAGTTTTTTCACTGCTGCTTGGAACCGCGCAGAACGCAAAAACTCGCCGCCATTACCCCCGACAGCTTCCATCTGTGTTGAGACAGCATCATTCCATTCGAATGCCCTAAGGCCGCTTTCCTTCTCCGATGACTCTTTGGAAGCCATCTAAGGATGAGATAAATATTTGGCCCTTTTATCTCCCCAAAATCTCTTTTTTTTCGAGAGTAACCAAGACGAATCCCGCGCCGGAGAGTAAAGACCGAGCGAGGAAATGGCAAAGTTGCGCAAGGAACTTAAATACCCCAAACCGAAAGGTGTCGGCGCCAGTAAACACACGAGACTCGCTGCACTCTGGATGTCACGGAGATGCGTCTATTGTAGTTGGCCGGCCCGGAGGCCCAGATGTTCTAAACGCGGCCAGCTAAACTAGGTGAACTGGAACCCGCTTCCACGGGGAGGACGCGGAAGGTATTTGGACATCTAAGCTAACGGCGCTGTCCCCCCCCAATCAAAAGAAAAACAGTGATTAGATTTCGTCACGTCTTTTTCGGACACGCTCCAGACTTGCGTGAGCTTCTGGCCTCGCTCACTACCTTCCAGAAAAGGCCCGCTCCCATTTCAAGGGCCACTTTAAGGGTGGAGACATTCCGCTCGGATACGTAGCCGAGGGTCGGCCCAAAATCAGGGAAAATTCCCAAAATACTCGCCGTTATCGGTTTCATCGTAAAGCTGTTATGTTACACTTATTGAAATATATCTTGGAACAATACGAAATGCTTCAAGACACACGTGGTTTTCGCCGCGTGGTCCCCACCGTGGTCGGTTTTGCCGTTTGACAAAACGTTCACGCGATGAGCTTAGCGAGATTCCGTAACTATCGCCGTAATTCCACAAATATAGGATGCACCCTTAATTAATTTTAGGGTCAAAATTTGATATTAAACTCATCTTCCTAAATTCTTCACATTTTTATGTGTTCATATTTGTAAATTATACATTTGTTGCAGCTTAAGTTAAGTGGGTTTCAGATTTCCCACATTGTCAGCGGTCAGTGAATGCATCGCCAGTGTAAAATTGAATGCGCCCCAAGCAGTTGTTTTTCCTTTTCTTCGCCACACAGCTCGAGTTATTTTTGCTATAAATACCCAAAGTTAAGTTTATGATTGTGTGTATATGCCAAAAATCACAAACTAATCAAACGCAATACTTTTACGTGTTCTCCGACCGGTGCACTCTTAATTGAATCAGCTGGAGACATCATAAGCTTGTCATGATCGTCTTCGCTTTAGTAATATTCGTGTGTGAACAAGGATGGACTCAGACGATGGTTCGGTTTGCTTGCTTCTTTTGTTGAAAAGAATGCCGTAACAACCTCAGCTAACACTAGCTAAAATTTTTTAAAAAGTTAATTTTGAAGTTACCATTAATGACACACCCATATGTCTTTAATATGTCTTTTAAATTATGTCTTTTTTACATAAAGAATTGCAGAGTAAAATGTTGCAGAAAGCCAATAAAAGGAAATGCATTTTATCATGCAATATACGTAAATCAATGTTCAAAAACTGTTAACTTTTTTATAGCGTTTATCCAGGTCACAGGTTATTCTAAAACTGAAAAAAATAACCAGGTGCGTCAAAGTGCCTGAAATTATGCTTAACATGGCGAAAACAAACCCGTTTTCCACACAGGCCCGCCCCACTATTTGAGTAGAACAGAAGTGCTGTTCGAAATTAAGTTATTTTCACTGTGCAGATATTTTTAAGTATTTTCTTACATGAAGAAATATTGCGGAATGCCCTTCTGGATTGACTTAAAAAATAATTTGAGCGAATTTCCTTGAATTAACTGACACGCTCTGGTGTTTAAATAATGTGTCACCGAATTGTATATGACGTCTTTGAAATGTTAGAAAGACTGCGGTTTTGCTTGTTATTATAAGTCAAATTGGAATCGGGTCGGATGGGAGGTATTTCATAGGAGAGATTTGTGTATCTCGCGTATTCTGCTGCTGCGATACCGCAAACAGAACGCGGCGATTTTCGACTTTTTGCTGACCTTGGCAGATGTGGACGAGTGCCTCAATCAGACCGTTTGCGGGAGCCACGGCTTTTGCGAGAACACCGATGGATCCTATCGCTGCGAGTGCGACTTGGGATACTCGAACCCGCCCGGGGACTCCGGCAAATGTGTCGGTATGTACGACAAACAGACATTCGGCAACGTTTTCTTCAATTCCAATTCGGAGGCTTCGCTGGATTATTGATGTTGCGAAGGCCTTATGATCACACCTATACAACTCAGAGAGAGAGAGAAAAAAAATATATTTTTTAGACAATTATAAGGGAAAAAAATGCCTGCATTGATCAGTCTGTTTTTGTAGATTCTTTCAATGGTTTATTTACACGTTAAAATAAGGGTCAAAGAAAGCTATGATAATATCTGTGAAACAATATTTTATTTGATGATTTTACATTAGTTTTACACAAGTAAATAGATGTAACAAACTTCATAGAATATAGTTTTGAATATATAAAATTTCGGACTATAAGCCGCTACTATTTTGTGTGGTTATCTGCAATTTTTTACTACCCACCAGGGGGCAATCTACTGTTAAACGGAGGATACGGAGGAAGACACTGTCAAAGTATTTATTTTGAGTTTAAACTGCTATTTTGCACACCATTAAGTTGCACTCTCCACTGGTAAATGCGTCAGGCATGTTACTATTGTGTTGGTGCGGGTTTTTGTACAATCTGAGTACATTATGTTGAAAATATCATGCGGGCCTGTTCAGTCTGTGTTGAAGGCATGACATTGCTATAACCAGGCATTTTTTTAATTTTTTTTAAATTAGATAGATAGATAGATAGATAGATAGATAGATAGATAGATAGATAGATAGATAGATAGATAGATAGATAGATAGATAGATAGATAGATAGATAGATAGATAGATAGATAGATAGATAGATAGATAGATAGATAGATAGATAGATAGATAGATCATCACAAATTTTATGGACACCTTAAAAAGTCTTTCAGAATGTAGAACAAGTTAAAAATGGCGACTATACTCTTATACTGTACAGCAGTTATATATCAATTCATGTCTTGTGTATTTTTGCGTCATCTCCGCGTGAATAATCAAGTTCCCCCGAGAGCGACACACCGTATGCGCCACTGTGTCCTCGAGAAGCACATGCCTTTGTGTACATGCCCGATCCCTTGATTGACCTCGCGACCTCTCGCCCAGACGTGAATGAGTGCGAGATGAGCCTGGCGCTGTGCGGGGAGGCCCTGTGTGAGAATTTCGACGGCAGCTTCCTGTGCATCTGCCCCAACGACAATGAGGAATTTGATCCCATCACCAGCCGCTGCCGCCCCCCGGGTAAGAGAACTTTTTCCGTCATTCAATGAGGTTATCCTCCAAACAACATGGCCGACGAGGTGGACCTTTGGAGTATCTTTTCCGACCTGGCCGCTTTCATTTGTTTTGCGGGCTAAGTGCTGCGGTTGGTTGGACGCCCCGCAAAATTTGTACGGGTCTAATCCCGCAGACAATAACGCCTTCGGGAAAGCCGGGCAAAATTTCCCCGGCGCCCCGTTACCGTCGACGTGCTTTCCCACCAAAAAAAACAACGACCGACGGTACCTACCGGCGAGCGACCCTCTGGCCGTCTCTGCTAAGATAATATCTGGCTAGCGCAATTGTGATTGGGCAGAAAAGCAATTTGACTCCTGGAAAGATCATGGAATTGGACGTATTTACATTATGAAGCGGCGCGCCCTCGCCGGGGTTGTTTTTCCTCCTAAGCCCCAGCTATGCTTCTGTGTACATTTTTGCCACATTCCGCTGTTTGCTTTCGACGTGCGTTAATCAATCATGTGAACGCGAATGGTTGCTTGACTCACATGCCAGTGTTTCCATTCGGCTAAGCCGGCAGCTTACGGGCAAAATGCCCATTGGACCGATGAGCGGCTTGAGCGATGGCGGGCCGGGGCGATGCGCCACCTACCAGGAGGCACGCAGACGCTTTGACTCAGAAAACCACTTGACGATGTTTGCGTGATCCGGGACGATTATACGGTGCGGCGTCGAATTTTTAAAACCAAGAAAACAACGCAAGAAATTTGGGGAAAAAAAAAAGATTTGCCCTGATTTTACTTTTGTAGAAGGTTATAATACAGATCAGAGGTTTTTAACTTTTTTGAAAGCATTTTGGGATGGGGAAAAAAAAAGACAAAGTACTGATCCATTCATGGAACACTCATGCAATCCCAACGACGTATTTTTACGTGTCTTTCAAGAGTGTCAAATATTGAATTCCATGTACGTTATCTATTTAAAAAACTATTTTTTTATTATTATTTAGGTTATTTATTAATTTATTTAAATTTTATATATATATATATATATATATATATATATATATATATATATATATTTTTTTTTTTTAAATAAATTAATAACATAAATAATAAACTCTATTTATTATATATATATATATATATATATATATATATATATATATATATATATATATATATATATATATATATATATATATATAGTTTTTTTTTAACATGCACGCACGCAAACACACACACCAGGAGCAGCACAATAAATAGAGTTGCAGAGCAGTATTCTTTTTTCTTTTTTTTTTTATTCTTGGTTCAACTCTATCTACCGTAGAATTCCACGTTTCCATATCATCCCTCATGTAGTACGTTTTTGCCCACTCATAGCAAACGGCGAGCCAAAAGCCCCCGCCTCTGCTGCCCCCTCAGCGGAGGACAGGAAGGAATGCTACTACAACTTAAACGACGCCAATTTCTGCGACAACGTCTTGTCCCGTAACGCCACCAAGCAGGAGTGCTGCTGCACAGTGGGCACCGGCTGGGGGGACAACTGCGAGATCCACGCTTGCCCCGCTCCAGGAGGAGGTATGACAAAACATTCAATCATTTCGGTGAGGGTACTGGTCAAAAGCTTGGAAAAAAACAACGTAATTTAATTTAAAAAAAAAAAAACAGCTTGAAGCTCACTGGCGCAGCGTTCGCTGACCGCTCACAATGTGGGAAATCAGAAACACACATAGCCCGCAACAATTACCGTATTTTTCGGACTATAAGCCGCGACATTTTCCTCATGATTTGAGCCCTGTGGCTTCTAGTCCAGTGCAACTTATCTGTTGTTTTTTATTTATTTTTTTGACCGCTATTTAACTAACGTTATTCTGTTAGCGTTAAAAATATCCACCCATCCATTTTCTACATATATGTTCTATAAATATGTTAGGACTAAACACGCAGGCATGTTCAGTCTGTTAAAGAGAGGATGTTGCTGTTGGCAGACAATTAGAAAAAAATTAAATAACAAAAAAATAATTACAAACTTCCACTTACCATCTTTTTGCGTAAATATCTCTAAAAATCATTTTTTTTGCTCATATTTTGCCGCTGCGGCTTATATACGGGTGCGGCTTATAGTCCGGAAAATACGGTATCTCTTAGAGATGTGAATACAAGAAAATACAAAAAAATGACACCAAACTGATAACAGAATTTGACCCTAAAATTAAAGGTGCGTCCTATACACAGGAGTGTCCTATATTTCGGGAATTTTCGCTCTGTTTTCCGCTTCCTTCTAATCACGGCGTTTCTCTCCCAGATGATTATCAGCAGTTGTGCCCACATGGCAGCGGATCCATCCCCCTGCCCGCTTCGTCTACTCAGAGTCTGGCAGAGCAGCGACTCTACATCGGTAATGATTTCACCAGCGCCATTAAGATTTGATAGCTTCCCTAACATTGGCATTGAACGTTTTATTTTCACCTTTTTGCCACTTTTAGAGCCAAATAAACAAAGCTAATGCGCCTTCTTTTATGAGGCGGCCTCCGCCAAGGCTCAATTGGATGCATACCTGTCTTAATGCTATAATTGCGGTGTGTCCTGACCGCTTCATTGAACGGAGATTTCCTCAAGCAGCTTTTTAATGTCTTTGTTTTGTATGTTTTTTTTGGTCCCTTTTTTTGTTCTTTCTCTCCAGATGCCAACGAGTGTGAAATGTTCGGATCCGATATTTGTAAGAACGGACAGTGCGTCAATCTGTTCTCCACCTACACCTGCTACTGCCGTTCGGGATTTTATTACGACAACGTCAGACTGGAGTGCGTGGGTAAGAAAGGCGTTTTTTTTTTTTTTTTGCACTTTTGAAATCGTCAGTCAATCGGAATGACGTCCCGTGCCGTCGTTCGGACGGCGCTTATTGGCGCCACATGTCCCATTAGGCTTATTGCTTTCATGTTTGAACTTTTTGTTTTGGTGCTGCGTTCTTCTGTGCCTGGAAATAAAGCCAGATGCTATTTTTATGTCAAGGAATGAAGGAATGTTTGAAAAGATGACAATAAATACTAATTCAAAGGGGCCGAATATTTTGGGGGGAAATAAATAAAAAAGTAAACAAACAAATGGCGCTTGTTAGCATGTCTGTGTTGAAACCTCAAACATATTGGACTAGTGTTTAGCACATATGCATCTGAGGGTTCAAACCTGTGTGGAATATCTGGAATATCGTCCCGCATCCAAAAAACGAAACAAAAACAAAAATCAATGTGCAAAGCAAGATTCATTGGGAATTTTACATTTTCTACAAGCGTGAATGTGCTTGCCCTGTGATTGGCTAACAAACAGTTCAGGTTGTACCACCAAGTCATTGGTTGCAGCTCTAGGGTTTCAAACCGGGATTTTAACCCTTGTTATAATTTTTTGGACCATTTTGGGTCCATTTCTTCCAAATTATTCTTGTAGTGTTTTATCCAAGTGACGGCACACTCCTGGTAGTGTGATAACTAAGGGGTCGTGCCGGATTGAAATTTGACCTGTTTGCACCATCTGGGTGAAATTTCAGCTCCTGTTCTTCCAATGCTTTCCCTTTGATGTGAAATGTTTCAAAGTAGGGTTTTAAACTAGAATTAGGATTTTAATGTAGTGATTTTGATCTATAATCAAGATTTCAAAATATGGTTTTAACACTTTACATTTAAGTTTCAAAGTAGGGTTCTAAATGAAGGTTAGGGTTTTAATATAGAGTTTCCTTCTAGTTTTATGGTCCCAAACCAGGGTTTTAATCCAAGGTTAAGGTTTCAAAGGAGGGATTTAAATGAAGATTAGGGATTCAAAGTAGAGTTTTAAACTAGGATTGGGGGTTTAAAATAGGGTAATAAATTTAGGGTTGGGCTTTAAAGTTGGTTTTTGGTTTCAATCTAGTGCCAGGGTTTCAAAGTAGGCGTTTAAACCAAAGTTATGGTTTCATAGTAGAATCAAAGCAGGATTTAGATTTTAAAATAGGGTATTGAACATAAATTTTGGTGTCAACATGGGTTTTGGTTATAAGGTAGGGATCTAATGAAGGGTTTCAATGTAGGTTTTTAAAACTTGTGTTACGGTTTCATAGTAGGGTTTTAAAACTAGTTTGGGGTTTTAAAGTAGAGTTTTAAACTAGAATTAGGGTTTTTATGCAAGGTTTTCCATCCAGGTTTAGGGTTTCAAAGTAGGGTGTCAAACTAGGGTTATGGTGCTGTAGATAGTTGTATGGAAATTAATCAGCCTCAGACAGATGAAAAAAAAATGTTATTTGAACATTTTCTCTCTCTAATGGTCTTCTGCCATATTTTTCAGATTATGATGAATGTGAATTCGGAAACGCCTGCGTGGACGGAGCTTGCGTGAACACGGCGGGATCTTTCAACTGTTTCTGTAGTCCGCCTTTGGTCCTGGACGGCACGCGGCGGCGTTGCGTCAGCGCCAACACCACCGAAGGTATGACATGCAAAAACACAAACACAACAATGCAAAATTGTTCCACGGCTTTTATGAATCGTGATTGGAGCAGACAAAATCCAAAAGACCAGAATTTTTACCCGGAATTTGGAGTTTAACCCTTGCGTAGTCCTTTTGAAAGCATTGAAAGAAGACACTAGGGAGCTGAAATTTCACCCACACGTCAAAGTTCAACATGGCAAGACCACTTAGTTATCACACTAACATGACACATGAAAATACTGCCAGAATGATGTGGAAGAAAATGACCCAAAAATGATCAAAACACCTCCCACCGGTTAAGATTGTTCATTGTTCGATACCACTTTTTTCAGACCGATACCAGTACATTACTCCTTAATGCCATGTACAGATGCGCAAAATTTCCCCCTCAAAAAACAATGAGATAATTTTAAACAAAGACCTCTTTATTCCAAGATGTCATTTTTCTTAAAATTTCATGGAATTTAATGGCATATACTTTCTTTGATGTTGTTTTTTTTTAAAGAATCTGCAGAGTCGAACATCGATGTGCACATGGACATCTGCTGGCAGCGTTTGGAAGGAGACAACATGTGTGCCGAACCCCTCCAAGGCCGCAGAACTACCTACACGGAATGTTGCTGCCTCTATGGAATCGCCTGGAGTGGGCAGTGTGCTTTCTGTCCTAGGAAAGATTCAGGTAAGAAAAATTCTGTGAAAATATGATTTTTTTTTTTTTTTTCCGGCGCGTCAATTATAAACCAAGCTAGGCTTTTGCTACATGTTTTCGCTATAGTGAATTTCAAAGCTCGGCAAATGTAGGAAAAAACATTTCGTGTTATGCAACGGGGATTTTTCCTTGTAGGGGAAAGTATGAAACAAGGAAAGGCTTCAATGCATTAAGATTATTTCACACTGGGGGATTTTTTTCGCACATGCAGCTTTCGTTGTAGAGGAGTTTTATTGCAGTGTTCGGCTAACGGAGGATTAAAAAAAATCATGAAATTGGTCATTATGATGTCATTTTCCAATCCAAACTTCTGTACTGTTGCTTTTCAGAGGATTACGCAATCATGTGCAACCTGCCCCAGAGGGGCGGTTCAGACAGTCTACGAGAGCGGCCGGGCTTCGAGTACGGCGTGGACGGTCCCGAGGATCCCGCGGAGCCTTTTGTTCCGCCCTACTGGGACAACTACGGCGGGCCGGCGGGACCGTACGACGTTCCCGAAAGCGTCCCGCTCTTCAACGACAACGACTACGGCGTCCGGCAGCCGCCCGTTCGAGTCCCCGTCCATCGACCTCGTGAGCACCGGCCTCGTCCGGCGGATTCCTTCCCAGGTAGCCGGAAACGTGTCCGATGTGAGTTAGACGTCGGGAAAAAAAAAAATCGTTGATACAATTTCCGTTTTCAGAGCGCTACGATAGCTTTGAGGGTCTCCAAGCGGAGGAATGCGGCATCCTGAACGGCTGTGAAAACGGACGCTGCGTTCGCGTCAGGGAAGGCTACACCTGCGACTGCTTCGACGGTTACGAGCTGGACCTAAACAAGATGGCCTGCATAGGTGCGATTCCGTACCTGGCATCGAACTTTAAAGACGCATTTGGAAATTAATGTCCTTGATGTACCTAAATATCGATTTAATACTTAAGTATCTGGGATTTAATGTCCGTACGCTTAAAAAAAAAAAACGTAAAAATACGTCCTTGGCATTGAATGAGTTAAGGTCAAATTAGATGGGTGTCCAAACTTCCTCTCCAAAGGCCACATACAGAAAAATTGAAGCGTTTTATTTAACTAATCAGGAACATCAAAACCATCGCATGCCTCCTTCAAACTTAAATTGTATCGAGCCAGAAAAAATAAAAAATAAATCAACATTAAGTGTTGTCTTTTGGATCATAGAAGAGATCTTTTATCAAAAAGAAATCTTAAATAAATCTTTAAAAACTAAATTATTGATAAATATTAGCCCATAGAAAAATATTCAACTTTAAATGAGATCTGTTCACAAAACTAAACAATTAACTGAAGTATTAATAAATATTTGTTCACAAAAATAATCAACATA
This sequence comes from Hippichthys cyanospilos, assembly GCF_059441005.1. Lineage (NCBI taxonomy): Eukaryota > Metazoa > Chordata > Actinopteri > Syngnathiformes > Syngnathidae > Hippichthys > Hippichthys cyanospilos. The sequence goes on from NC_142382.1 coordinate 3,987,646, forward strand.
AAGTGTCAGACCTGTTCTGAGAAAGAAATAATTATACATAAATATTTGTCCGCAGAAAAATATTCAACTTAAGTCATTAACTTGACAGGTGACGAGAGGTGGCACTTGACGAGTTGGGTTGTTCTAGTATGGGGGCGAATGTGGCTTTTAAAAATAATTAAATTGAATAACCCACCAAACAAAACATTTGTTTCATGAACTTATATTTCCCTGAAACATTTAATTCTCTCAATAATTATTTTTGAAGGATTTTTGCTGATGTTTGTTGATTTGTTTTATTTTAAAATCTCAAGTATCGCCTGCAGTTCCTTCAAGTACCCCCAGGGGTAGCCGCCTTTGAGCATCAGTACACTAAACTGTATCCAGCACATTTATTAGTAACTTTGTCATTATATGCCGCGGTCCACTTTTAAATGGTTTGTGGGCCACAAATGGCCCCTGGAGCCGCAGTTTGGACACGTTGCAAAACATGCAGAACGCCCAAATTATTTACCCAATTTCCTTATTTGTTCAATTGCTCGTGCTCTGTTGACTGATAACTGCTCTTCCAGGCCCCTAGTGGCCCCCCTAAATGGTTTGTGGGCCACAAATGGCCCCTGGAGCCGCAGTTTGGACACCATTGCAAAACATGCAGAACGTCCAAATAATTTACGCAATTTCTTAATTTATTCAATTGCTGTGCTCTGTTGACTGACAACTGCTCTTCCAGGCCCCCTAGTGGCGATTCTGATAGGGCGTGGGAGGAAAGGATTCTGCGAATCAGCGTGCAATCCATCAGCCCGTTTAATTGTTTCTCAGAATGTCGAAATGAGACTTTCGGTGATCTCCCCCCTTCGTGTTTAAACCTCGTGGAGCCGTGCTGGAGATTTACGGCGCCGAGGCGACTTTTCATGCGGCTCAAGAAGGAGCTTCGCCTTTAACAATCTTGCATTAGCTTGTGTTTTATGGCCAGCTAATGAAAGCGCTCCACTCCCCTTAAGCATTGTCTGTTAGCCGCCCGCCGCCAAGAAGAAGACCTTGAATCTCGGGCCGCTCGCTCGATTGTATCGGCTTTTTAAGATCTTTTAAGCGTGCTTTGTTTTGCCAAACAGAGAGTCTTGTTGTGGAATGCGCGTGAAATCGACGTGGAGTCAGCGGAAACATGTGCTGCAACATATGCTAGTCCTTTTATCTGTATATCAGATAAGGATAGCTGATTTTCGGCCAGACCGATATTTGGTGTTTTGACGATATCGGCATTTATTTTCGAATAACTCTAAACGCCGATAAAGCTGATGTCGAGCGCCAAATCCTTGCGAACGTAGAAAATGTTGTCGTTTTGTCGAGATTCGTAGAAAATGTTCGCTGACACGTTTTTCTTATCGTAAAGTTTTTCTTGTCTTGTTCAGTTTTTCACTGTCTGTAAACAACATTTCTCTGCTTCTTTCTTCTTTCTTCTTCTTTCCAAAATTCTTTTGGTTAGCAAGCGTTCACCACTAAGTTAGATACTAGCATTAGCCTCTCTTACTGAGCGCGGAATGCTAGCGAACGTAGACAATTTTGTGTTTTTGTCGAGGTAAGTTTTTCCTGTCGCAAAGAATTTAGTTGCTCACTGTGAAGATCTTTGCAACCTTTCGCAGCGTTTCGTGAACCGCGGTGTGACGGAAACCCCCAAATTCTTCATGTTAGCGTTAGCATGCATTTGACATCAGTTGGATACTAGCTTAAGCCTCTCCCGCTGAGCACTGAATGCTAGCGAACGTAGTGAATTCAGTGTTTTTGTCGCGATTCGTTAAAAATGTTCGCTGACATATTGTACTCATCGTAAAGTTTTTGTTGAATTAAGTAACTTGATGTAGACCAACAAGATGTAAACCAACCCTGTTCAACAAAAAGCGGATGAATTCTTTGGCTTTGAAGTTTGAAACTATTCCTTTACATACTAAACCACCCACTGCAAAAATGTTGATTGACTCAGGTTGTGTTCTTTGACTCCAGTCTCTTCTATTGATAAATCTTGACCGCTTGAATAAAACTTAATTAAAACGTTTACCGATCAGAATTTATCGCCACCGGTCAGCATCCGATGTCCCCCGCTAACCCCGGACGTGTCCTTTTACCCCGCAGACATAAACGAATGCGAGGACATCAGCGACAAGGTGCCGTTGTGTCAGAACGGCCACTGCAGCAACACAGAAGGATCGTACAAGTGCACCTGCTTGCCCGGCTTCGTGGCGTCCGCCAAGCCGCACAAATGCATCCCGGCCATTCCCGCGGCCGAGCTTAAGGACGCGGCGAACTGAAACCAGGGCCGTTCCTTTCATGTTGACCTTTGACCCCTCCCTCCGGCCTTTTCCTCTTCAATGCCCGACTTGCATTCGGCTCACAACAAACACACTAATCATTGAATCATAGATGGATGAAAGTATGACAAGGGATTCTGTGGATCGAGCTTTTTCATTCAGTACCGCTCCCCCACCAGCAGGAATTTTTGGATATATTTGACATAGTTTGCTTTTTCTTTCACTGTTTATTTTTAATTGTCTTATTTATTTCAGGCCACTGCTAACTTGCTAGCAAAATGACCTGAGAGGCTCAGAATAAAAATGAGCGTGCCTTCTGGGTAGTCCATCTTGCATTGAAAACAAAAAGTATGCGCACAACACCAAACAAAAAGCAACATAAAAAGTGTAACACCCCTCCCCAAAAAAAAGGGGTTGTCCTACATAAGTGGACAACCAAGTGATTTTCTTCTTCCGCAGAACAACCAAACATTCTCCTTTAAAGGGGAAGTCAGCCTGTTTTTTTTTTTTAATATGTTATATCCCAGGTACTGTAAACACAGCACAAATCCTCATGTTTTTATTTTGCCACTTGCCATCGACTGAAAATGACATCACGGCTGTTAAGGGCTCAATTAAGTGAGCCGTGATTGGTTGTTATGCGGCTGTAATGTCATCTTCAGTCTACGGCAGTGCTTCTCAATCATATTTTGCCAAGCGCCCCGGAGGAAAGAGAAAACTTAATGCCCCCCCCCCACTTAGACGCGCTGACTATAAATAATATTATCAATAATAATTACCTAAACCTTTATCCTTTTTAACGTCAACTAAAGAATTATAATAATTATAATAATTATAATATTTTTTTACAGCGGGTTACAGCTTGGTCTAAAACTGAAAAAAAAATAAAATAAAAAAAATAGTGCATCAAAGTGCCTAAAATAAAACAAAAAAACGTTCTGCTGTGTTTACTTGCTTTGTATTATTTCATAATCCCACGAATTAACTCATTCACTGCCATTGACGGCTATTGACGTCAAAGATCCGTTTTTCCTTTCTTGGTAGTGAATGTGTTGAGCAAAATGTTGTGTTTACTTGCCTTTGCTTATTTCGTAGTTCCACAAACACAAAATTAACTCATTCACTGCCATTGACGGCTGTTGACGTCCAAGATACATTTCTCCTGGGTTGGTAGTGAATGTGTTAAGCAAAATACTGTGTTTACTCTATCACATTTAGTATATTAATGAAAAAAAAAAATGGAAGTTGACTTCCCTTTTCCCCTAAAACCCCAAGTTGTACATTATACGAGGATCTTATTAATATGATATTCTGTAAAAGTGCAATACTTGCCTTCATCTGTTCTTTTTTTTTAAATAAAAAAAATCAAACTAATAATATTAACTTATTTTATTCCGCAAACCTGTGGAAGCGCAATGCTACATATTTTTTAGTCTACAATAACATCCCGATCAAATATCCCAAATATCACCGCATCTTATTGAAAATGTTGCGTTTGTGCACGCGATCGAATCCAAATTTTCACTCCTATGATGACAAAGGCTCCGCTGGAGAGGTTTGGTATATTTTGTACAGCTTAGTATGATGTATTTTTGTTAAATATCCTTTTAATGCTTCCTACATAGCACAGCAGCATTTTTTTTCTGTTTGACATAAAACACAAAATCTAAAAAAAATATATATTTAGCTTTGTAGATTTATACATCTGTTTAAAAAAAAAACAAAAGTATTTTTTAAACACAAATGTTTTTATGTATGAGGAGAGCGGCTGACACTGTACCAGAGGAACCGTGTGTATAACCTGCCCTGTGGAGCAGAATATGAACTATAAATATTTTTGGGGGAAGTGGCAGCACTGTTCTTAATCTGATGGCGGACATTTTGCATTTTACGACAAAGTCGAGGCTTTTACAATCATACAAGACTATGGTTAAATGTTTTTCATCCTGAACATTACTTTTTTCGCGTTTTATCTCAGTCATGAATGTATCATACAGTAGACAGCCTCGGCCTACTTTGCCATTATTTTTTTTTGGTGGTTTAGGTTTAACTCGTTCCATCCCAAAGACGTATATTTGCGTTTTTTGTTTTTTGTTTTTTTTTTAGTCCAGACATTCAGTCCCAGGTACTTATATGTATATTTTTAGATGTTTGGCAAAAGGAAGTTCATAAAATGTCTAGCTAAATGGATTATGTACTCAGTTATTAATGTAATTAAATACTAAAATAATCAACAGTACTTCATTACATCAGGCACTTAAATACTAAAGTAATCCAATACCTTATGTGATTAAGTGCTAATTTAATTACCTTAAACACTAAGTACACAAGTAATTGCATTTTATATAAAATTCCATACTCGATAAATTGAATTATCTTTAAGTAGTTAAGTACAAAAGTAATTAGATATTGTAAGAAATTAGGTATTCCATTCGTTAGGTGCTAAAGTAATCAGTACTTTAGGTAATAAAGGACTAATTGAATTACCTTAAATCATGTACTAAAGTACTGAGGTAATCCAATAACTCGAGTAATTAGGTACAAGTTTAATTACGTTAATCAATTAAGTCCAAAGGTAATTGCATATTATATGTCATTAAGTACCCCCTTATATTAGGTGCTAAAATACCAAAACTAATCCATTTTTTTATGTACAGAAGTACTAAATAATTGAATGAATGAGCTACTTTATTTTAGATGCAGAAGTACTAAAATGGATTACTTTAAGTACTTCAATATCTATTACTCTAGAACTTGATTCATTTTGTGCCTGCTATTTTTAGACCCTCCGTTTGCCAAACACCAGAATAATAATAATAATATAGCTATCAAAGATTGAATGTCTTAAAATATGTCAAATATATCTTTGGGATTGAAACACAATAGTGGCAGCACATGGATATAAAATCTCATTCCAATTTCCCCATTCATGAACTGTAAAAGCTGCAAATATTTCCATGTGATGTGCACTGTATTTTTGTGCCGCTCGAACGAGCGCCTGAACCAGACGGGAAGTCCTCACATTTGGATCAAAGTTGGAACAATCCAGGCCTCTGTAATTAACTCATCATAACGCTCATTCATTTTGTTTACCTCTTGACTGTAATCACTGTCAGTCATCCAAATAAAAATGTCAAAAAATAAGACATCTGTTTGGGGTTTTCTTACACCTTATTTTCTTTTTCTTTTTTTTTTTCCTTTTTTTTTGGGGGGGGGCAGATTTGGATATGTGCGATTTAAACAGGATTTTTGCAGGTATCAGGATACTCATTTATTGCTTTTTGACTTAGAAAAAAAATGTAATTCTTTGCCTAATAATTCAATACATAAATTCTGGGTGTCCGTTTAAGTCCGATATTTATTTTCTTATTTTGATGGAATCGTACCCATTAAAATACACATTCTAACCTTAGTTTTTGAAACTGAATCATTTAATTCATTCTACTTGTCATTTTTAAGTAATTTAAATAATAAAAATGTCCTTTTACGATTTAAATATAGAAATAAGTACGTTATTATGAAACTATAAACATTTCCTTATGTTAGATTGCCATCTTGTGGTCAGAATATAGCTACAGAGCGTCTTGTGATTGGTCAGCAGTGAGCAACATTGTTTATTGTGTAGTTTTTAGGGATATGTAGTCTTTTTAGGGTGCTTTGTAAAGGTGTCATTGAACTACAGCACTACAAGTCCCACAATGCAACTTTGACCAGGCGTCAGTGTTGATGTCCTCGCCGTAACGTGTCTACAGTGTACATTTGATTTTGGTGGTAACACAAAACAATATCTTTTTTTATATTCAGGCTTCAAGAATGATAGTGATAATTTATTTTGAGCACAAACTTGTTTACGGATGTCGGGAAGAACTACATGTGTTGAACGACCGCATTTGAACATGTTCAAGCTAGGATAAATCCGCGCTAAATATGAGTTTCATAAATAACGTGATGCATTCTGGGACATCACTAACACGTGGCTGTAATTAAATAAACACTATGATTCGTGTACTACGTGATTAAGTTGCACTCGAAAACATTAGCATTAGCCTTGCTAGCTCAACATTTCGAACAGGCGTTTTCTTGCAGCGCTCCTATGGAAGACGGACAATGGTCCACAAGTCACATGGCAGGGGACACATCAGTAAGACACAGGAAAACTTTCCAGGCATCTTCTGACGAACCCCTCAACAAGGATGGACACTTGACAGAAGATTACAATCAGCAAACCAATGGGAGTTATCACCACAAAGAAGAAAGAAGAAAAAACTCCGATGGTGACGAGCCCCCCAGAAGAGGACTACTTCTCTATTTGGCCGGACTTTCCTTCGCCACACGCTTCTATAAAATTAAAGAGCCCTCTCATGTGTGGTGAGTGTGCAAACATCAATGTATTCATCCATCCAGTCTTTAGCCATATCCATCCCAAGGGTGTCTAAACTTTTGACTTTCTTTGAGGGCCACGTTCAAGAAAATCCAAAGAAGTCAGGTCCATGTTGTTGTTTTTTTAATCAGTCAAAATCAATAAAGCAAGTAGTTACATTGTCTGTAACAGGGGTCACCAGTGTGGTACCCGCTGGTACTGGGTAGGCCCCCGAGCATCACATGAGTAGCCCGCAGACCTGTTCTGCAAATAGTTTATAAGAAGTGATAGAACATTGTGATTTCCTAGGAGTTTTACCAACGATCATGCATATATGACATACACATTTGCATATTACACTTGATTTACATATTTGCTACATCTCTTAATTTTTGTGAGAAATCAATAACATGATCAGATAGCCCTTCGTAGTACTCAAAAGAAGTAGCTCTCGATTGCAAGGTTGGTGACCCCAATCTGTATTTTTGGGCTTTAATACATTTAGCAGTTAAATTACTAGGACTTTTAGAACCTAAAATAATAATAATCCCTTTTAAGTTTTAAATCGATAATTAACTACATTCAGGACGTTAATTTCCAGATACTTAAGTATTACGCAATCGAATGTCTGGACTCTTAAAAAAAAAAAACGTGAAAATATGACCCTGGCATTGAATGAGTTAACTACTTTTGGTATTTTAGTACATAAAGGTAGGCACTTTACTACCTAAATCGATTACTATATGACTAAGATAATGAATTACTTTAGTAATTTTAGCAGTTAAAATACTACCATTTTTTAGTACCTAAAATATGTGATTACTTTGGTACTTAAGAAATCAATGACTTTAGTAATTAATTCATTAAACTAAGCAATTGCTTTTGGTCTTTTAGAGTTTAAATGTAAACACTTTCTACCCTGTTAGTTGAAGAAGAAAAAAACTGCTGCATCAAGGCTTTTTTTTTTAAATAGCATATCAATGTATTTTTTGCATATACGGCGGGCTGCAAAAATGTGGGCAGCAAATGTCCCTGGTGCATATTGTGACACACTTGTGTTGTCTTTTAAGCTGGGATGAGACACACTTTGGGAAGATGGGAAGCTACTACATCAATAGAACCTTCTTTTTTGACGTCCACCCACCTTTGGGGAAGGTAAGATGTCAACTTTTTGTCTGAATTGTGCTCCAGGGCAGGAAAAAATCCGTTTTGGGTTTTCTATGTTTCTCAGATGCTGATCGGCTTGACCGGATACTTGAGCGGTTATGATGGCACTTTTCCATTCACAAAGCCAGGAGATAAATATGAACATCACAACTACTTGGGGATGAGAGCGGTATGACATCATTGAGTGAGCAAAGCTTATAAGAGGCGGGTTATGAAAATTAATTTGAATGAATAATTTTGTGCAGGGACGCAGCTATTGAGTATTTTTTTGGTAGTTGAGTGTGCTACACAAAATTTGAAATGGAAATTGAGTGTCAGATAAACTGAAAAATATATTTTTAACCAAATAACACATTTCCACCTAATTATGATTAACTGACCTTTTATTAACCTTTGATGATCAAACTTTTTTTTTCACTTATAGTGGTGCCTCTACTTACGAACATCTCTAGATACAGAAATTTCAGCTTAGGAAATGCCTCTTTGGAAAAATATTGTCCTTAAGAAAGAAAAGGGATTGAAGAGAGGGCTAAACATCACACAGGAAGCAATTCGCATGACCACAAACTAAATTTAAGTCATACCAAGGCATTGGTATCCATATTGTGAAGTTGGTACCATCAAACTAAAAGAATCAGCATCAGCGATGATATCAAATTATTTTCCTCCAGTTATGCGCCGGCTTCGGCTCTTTTATCCCTATCTTCGCCTACTTCATCGTCCTGGAGCTGACTCGGTCGTACAACGCCGCTCTCCTTGCTGCTTGGCTGCTCATATTTGGTAGGTCCACTCCCAACTCAGAGGCAATTTCCTTTCTTTTGGGATTTCTCAATGATTTCTTCTTGTCCGCTTCTTCTTGGCAGACACGGGCTTCATCACTATTTCTCAGTACATCTTGTTGGATCCCATACTTATGTTCTTCATCATGGCGGCAGTGCTCAGTTTGATCAAGTTCAACCACCAAAAAGAAAGGTTTCCACTTTTTTCACGGTTTAGCATGAAACAGATGTACTGTAAGAATGTACACATATGGGGTTGGTCTAAAATAAAAAAGTTGTTTTAATGGAGTATATCTTTTGCGTTTGTGAACTATAAACTGGGCAGCGATATTCACCCGTTTATCTTAGGGTGTGGCCATTTTGTCATTTGCTATAGACTTAAAATGACATTACAGTTGCTTTTTACCAATCATGGCTAAGCTTGTCAATGTCACATGACTAAACTCAATAAACCGGTGAGCCTTAAGCAACTGTGATGTGATTTTCAGTTGCCAGCAAGTGACAAAATGGCCGCCAAAATGCTTAACTTTTGTTTTTGCTAAATTACATCTTTATCGCAATTTAGATTATTTGTAATATTTTGGAATTTTATACTTCAAATTTACAAAAATACTTTATTCTGTAAACTCTACTTCCAACATCCTAATAATATTATTTTATTCTTGGAGCTTTTCTGGTGTAGGCGTGGCCCTAAAAACTCTTGTTTCAGTACCTGTCTGATTCAAAACAATTACAAAAAAATGTGCAGATCTTTTCCTCACGTTGCCGTGTATTTTTTGCAGGTCTTTTTCTGCTGTCTGGTGGTTCTGGATGGTACTCACAGGTGTCAATCTTGCTGGAGCTCTTGGCGTGAAGTTTGTGGGTGTTTTTGTCATCGCGCTAGTGGGACTGAACACAGTTTCGGATCTGTGGAGGCTTTTCGGGAATTTGGACCTCTCGATGGTAAACATCTCCAAGCAGTGATATGAAAGTTATGGGTCCTAATTTTAGGACTGGGATAGGTTTCTTTTCAAATTGAGGGCAAGTCAATTGGAACATGAAGCAACATTTTTCAGACCACAATTTTATATGGGATTGGGAGTGAAAGAGTTAATTGTAAGAAGCAGTTTATTAAAAAAAAAAAAGTTAAATGTGTGACCTCGCTTTTGTCATTTTATATAATTAGGTGGACATAACAAAGCACCTCCTGGCTCGGGTTGTGGGGCTCATCCTGCTTCCTGGATTCCTTTATCTTACAATATTTGCAGTCCATTTTGTGGCGCTGAACAGAAGGTGAGCGTCGGTATTCGATTTCATGCCGTATATCGTTTGATTTCTCAAAGTTTTCCCTCTTTTTTTCAGCGGACCAGGAGACGGGTATTTCAGTTCTGCTTTCCAGTCTCGTCTCATTGGGAGCAACCTGTACAACGCATCCATGCCTGAGTGTAAGTGTGACGCATTTTTTTGTAGTTGATTTTTAGATTCTCGTTAGGTCAGTTTGTCAATGGAAATAAAAGGTTTATGTGTCGTCCATGTTGTTTAGACCTGGCGTACGGCTCCACCTTTACATTGAAGAACGTTCAAATGGGTGGAGGCTACTTGCACTCTCACTGGCACTTGTACCCAGAGGGAGTTGGAGCAAAGCAACAGCAGGTCAGGAGGTCAAAGGGAAATAGGGGCTGATCTTTCAAAGAGCAGTAAAGAAAATATAGCTGGACATGAAACTGTAAAAATGGTTGAGGGGTGATGTTTTGTTTTGGAAAAATATAACATCATCGATAAATGGATTTTACATCTTCAGCTGCTGATTTTTACTGTTCTATAAATCAATTTCAACGTGACAAAAAAAAAAAAAATTGTTCGGCCCCTAGACCAGTGTTTCACAAACCGTGGGACGTGATATTTTAATAGGATTTCTACATGTGTTCTATTAAAGCCTTTTTAACGTGTTCTTTTCAAATTAAGAGCAAATTAAATGGAACTTGAAGCATTGTCTTGCTAAATTGTTTCCTTTGCTAGACATGAACGAGTGCACATTGTCATTAGCGATACGCTTTTCACATACAGCGTATGTGTATTAACGTCCTTTTTTTTTTTTTTTAGATTACAGGTTATGTGCACAAGGACGACAACAACTTGTGGTTGGTCCACAGGCCCAACGATACAAACCGTAAGGAAACAATCCAACTTCCAACCTTAGATCTCTAATCATAGCACTTATTACAAGTTTTAATTATGTTTTAGCTGAGTCTGATGCCCCTGATCTGGTTCGCCATGGTGACATCATCAGATTGGAGCACAAAGTGTGAGTGCTTCAAATTTCTTTTGTAACAATTGCTTGAAACCAGAAATAACACTTAGATTTTTTTTTTTCTCTCCTCAGAACAACTCGAAACCTTCACAGTCACCCCCTGGCGGCCCCGCTAACCAAGAAGCACTACCAAGTTACTGGATATGGCCTTGTGAGTAGATAACTTACTGCAAATGTTCACAAAAAAAACTTTGAATTGTAATTGCGCAACACACAGCTATCATTTTCAATCAAGCGCAGTTAGCAAAATGTCATTCGAAAAGTTTTAAACGTATGTAAAAATGTGTTATTTTTAGATCAAATATTTACTTTTTACTGCTGCAAATGGCGGAATAAGTTGCGTATGCCTTTAACGGTGTCGACATGCCATTAAGTCTGCTTTTTTTAATCTTTTGTATCATCGTGAACGTTTTGCATTGCTAAGTTATTTACGCATTGGTTAATAAATACAAATCGAAGGGAGAATGGCGGCCATTTGAAGGCAAAATGGAATCTAATAATAATCAATACAATAATCGATTCTAAAAAAAAAAAAAACATTGATAGTGACGCCGCCAAAGTTAACTAAAAATGTAAATCTTGAAGTTAACTGTTTTAAAGTGATCACTTATTGGCTGTTAATTTGTTTTAAATTGCCAATGGCGATATTTGTCAAAACGCCAAATACGGCGCCGATAACCGGCCTGGTTGATAATGGGTCTATTTCTAATATTAAACCATCACTCGTTTTTGTTTTAATTCCAAACAAAAACGACAGGTGCTTCCCAGACCCAAGTTCCTTTTCTTGTTGACTTTTGTACACTTTTACGCGGAATTAAAAAATACCAACTCCGTTTATGAGTATGTGAAATACCTCATTGCAACCAGGTCCCGTTTGTCCTCAGAATCACACCGGCGACTTGAATGACCTCTGGCGAGTAGAAGTGAGCGGCGGTCGCCACGGTGACCCGGTGAAGGTGCTCCGCAGCAAAGTTCGCCTCCTGCACAAATCGCTCGGTTGTGTGCTTTTTTCATCCGGGGAAGCCCTCCCCGACTGGTAAGGGTGAGCTGGAATAATTTATTCCACTTTGGGGAACAGCTGACCATGTTTGTGTTTAGGGGCTGGAAGCAAATGGAGGTCACCTGTAGTCCATACTTTAAGGAGACACCCAGCTCTCAGTGGAACATTGAAGATCACGTCAACGACAAACGTACGAGCGACTGATTTTTTTTGTTTTTTTCCTTAGTACATGAAATTTTTGGGCAATTTTTAAAATCTTTTCTACGTTTGTGTTTTTGACAGTGCCCAACATCAGTCTGTCAGTGTTCAAGCCTAATTTTCTTGAAATCCTCATTGAATCTCACATTGTGATGATAAAAGTAAGCGAAAGAAGAAAGTTAAGTAGTGTAGTTTTGCGCTAATCTAACAAAGCAACATTTTCATCTTTTTCATTTTGTCAGGGGAACAGCGCCTTAAAGTCTAAAGACAACATGGAGAGCTCCAAACCCTGGCACTGGCCTATCAACTACCAGGTAAGCATTGCTGCAATGAAATGAACTCAACTTAGATATTTGCAGTAAAAGGTTTTCTTCATAAAATGTCTTCCTTGTAGCCCCTTGCGGTCTTTTTGTCACTTCCTGTCGACTGAAAATGACAGATTAGCTCAGGGCTCAGTTACTGACCAATCACGGCTTTTTGGGAACATCACATGATCGGGCTCAGAAAGAGCAGCGCTGTGATTGGTCATTACTTGAGCAACTGTGATGTCATTTTCAGTTGACAGCATGTGACAAAATGGCCGCCTCCTGAGATGGATAAAAACAAGTAGATTTTGCTGCTTGACCCTCTTACTCGTAAGCGTCAAACTCCAGTCCGCGAGGGCCTGTGTCCTGCATCTTTTCCAAGTTTTTCTTTTTTCTTTTTTTTTTTTTGGCCACGTGACCTGTAATTGCAATAAAATAAGGATTGTCATCATGTTTTTAATCTTTTTTTATGGCACTTTGATTCACCTGTTTTTTTTTTCAGATTCAGATCAACCTATAACCTGTATAAACAATATAGTAGTTAACAGTTGTTAAAAGTTCAAATATATATTACTTTTTTTGTTAATGTTAAAAACACTTTAGACATTCATTTTTTTTTACGTATAATTGTTTATAATCGGTGCGGTGAGTGGGGGGTGTGAAAGATTTCACTTTCTAAGGGAGGCTTTGCAAAAATATAATTGAGAAGCATCACTCTAAACCAAGAGCAAAAAAAAAATATCACAGCTGCTTCATGAAGCTTCATTTTCCCATCGGCCGTCCCGAGTGCCGATACCATGAAATAAGGCTGGTTTCCGCCTTCCCAATTAATTGCAGGATAAAATACTCACTTTGTTGTTTTATTTTAAGTGTTACCGCGCTTCAAGTAATTCATTTTTGTTTCTAATGAAGGGACTGAGATTCTCCGGAGTGAATGAAACAGAGTATCGCGTGTACTTACTTGGCAACCCTGTAAGTATTCAGTTTCAATCATTTCATCTACGGTGCGTTATGCTTCATCAGCATTTATAAATACATTTTTTTAGGTGGTGTGGTGGCTAAATCTGGCCACTTTGGGATCGTACCTGATTCTGGTTGCGGTCATTTCGGTTGCCTTCCAAAGAGGCATCTTGCCGGTCCTACGGAGAAGAGGTAGCTTCCATTTGCGATTGGTCGTCGGGGATGGTTTTGATACACTTGGATTTTCCCCCTTTCAGATGATTGTTATCTGCTCACGAGGGGAGGAGGCTTCCTTTTCCTTGGCTGGCTTCTGCATTACCTTCCCTTCTTCACCATGGGCCGAATCCTCTACTATCATCACTACTTCCCCGCCATGCTCTTTAACTGCATGCTAACAGGTAGCGCCTCGCATTTCTCTACGGTCGCTCGTTGCGCTCGAAAGGATGCTGACGTAGAGCAATGTTGGACGATGGCAGCGATCACCTGGGATTTCCTGTTCAACATGCTCGCCCTGGCGTTCCATCCGCCGTATTGCCACTGGCTGCACAAAGTCGGGAATGTGTCGCTTCTGACAATTGTTCTTTTCAGGTGAGGCCAAATATGTTAGCGGGTTGCTCTTTTTTGATCAAGGGGCACCCTGGACTTAATAATTCATTCTCTTTTTATTTATAATTATTTTACTGTAATTATTGACTTTTCATTCTATTTGAAAAAAATCTATTTGAAAAAATGTAATGTAATTTTTTTCAAATTACATTAAATTTGAAAAAAAAGTATTTTGTCATATAAATTATATGTTATGAATCTATATTAAATTCCATTTGTACATTCATTTGAGTTAATCATTCATTTTTAAAAATAAATGTCTTTCAACATGTGTAATGCGTGTTAAAAGTAAATTATTTTCATAAAAATAACCATACATGTAAAAATGAAAATATTTTTATACAAATATGTAATTGACGAATTTTTTTAAATATAATTTTTAAATAAAATTACTTTTAATTAGTCAATGTGTTAAATTATTTTATATTTCATATTCCATGTCATTGATGATTCATCAACTTCCTGAGATAATGTGACAATTTTAATTAAGATTACTTTAAAAATATTAAATGTATAACAATTTTGTATGTTTTTCCATTTTTTTACAATACATCAAATTACCGAGTTAATCCGCCACTTCTTTTAATAAAATTACTTTTAATTAGTCTATATATGTTAAGCTTTGATATTTCATTTCCATTTCATTTACAATACTTAAAATTATTGCGGTAATTTATCTGCCGATTTTTTTGTTAAAATTACTTTCAAAAATCCGAATGTTCAATTTGTATGTTTGTCGATTTTATTTCCAATACGTAATCTGCCATTTTTTAACTACATCCTTTTTAACATATTTATTGCATGTTAAAAATAGATTATTTTAGCTAAAAATTCTAAACTACATTATTTATATTTGTTTAAACTTTATTCCAAAAATTTGCCCTTCTAATTATTTAAAATTAAAACATTCTTAATATTTTAAATTAATACACAAATTCAAATAAATCCAGGAAAATTACAACAAAATAAAATGAAAAAAATAAGATGAATAACATTCCAATTAATCCATTTTGAGGATGAAAGATTAGTTCTGACCAGATGTTGTTTGCAAGCCATACTTTACTCTGTTATCCTTTATGACATGAATATCTTTTCATATTTTTTATGCATCCTGAGTAATGACCGCCGGTTTTTACGTCTTTACCAGTTTCTACCTGTTCCACCCGCTGGCCTATGGCATGACGGGTCCTCTGGCAGACGAGCCGAACAGCTCAATGGCCGGACTCAAATGGCTGGACTCCTGGGAGTTCTAACGCATCACTAAAGGAACCGTTTGGACCATAAAGGACTTCAACTTTGCCGTTATTTATTCCACAGTCTTACAGCGTTCATGAAAATGTTGCATCCTGTTGGATATACAATGGGTTTCTTAAAGGACAACGGTGCATTCAGGGACAGCACTGACCCACGTGGCTGTCAACATTTTGATGCTTGTGCTACCTTACATATCCCTGCAAGCTACGTAAAAAATAAAATATCGTGAGGGTATTAGAACCTCTCACCCAGCCAGCAAGTTGGAATGAAGCTTTGAACCATGTGACTTTGATTTTGACACAATGACTTACTTAGACTTTGATGCCTTTGACAATGTTGTCCATTACTCGCTGGCATTCGAAGAGTAAAGACGTACGCTTAGAACGGAAACGTGTTTCTTCGTCTCGCCGCGCCATTGGTACTAGCCTCGCTAGCTCAACATTTCCAATAGACGTTTTCTTCCAGCGTTCCAATGGAAAATGGAAAATCCTCCACGCCGCACATGGCGGGGGACACATCAGTGAGACACAGGAAGACGGACCGCTGACAAAACCCCTGACAGTGGATGACAGTCAGCAAACCAATGGGAGTCATCACAGAAAAGAAAAACCAAAGGGATTGACTCGTCATGAGCTGACCAGCAGTACACAACCTGCTCTTCTGTCTGGTGAGCATCTTTCCAGTCACTCGCCATATCTATCTAACCTTCCATTTTGATGATGATATCCCAGTCGGGTTTTGTCTCACTAACATGCTCCCTCAAATGAAATATGTCTCATTTTCAATGCTCATTGCGGGTTCTGTCTTTTAAGTTGGGACCAGACTCACTTTGGGAAAATGGTAAACAATACATCAACAGGACTTTCTTTTTTGATGTCCACCCACCTTTGGGCAAGGTGAGATGTTGGTATTTTGTCTACATTTCACTGCAGAAAAGGAAATAATAACTCTTGGGTTTTCTCTCTGCATTTCAGATGCTGCTAAGTTTAACCGGATACATGAGCGGTTATAATGGCATAGATTTTTCTATTTTTTTACAACAACAGATTTTTTTCATATTTTCAAATAAAAAAATATTTAAAAATCAAATTTCAACGAAACAGGTTTGAGAAGAAGAGTTTTCGTTTTACCGCTTTTCATTTTTTGACATTTTTTTGCATTCAGAGTAATGACAGTCGGTTTTTATGTCTTTACCAGTTTCTACCTGTTCCACCCGCTGACCTATGGCATGTCGGGTCCTCCGGCAGACGAGCCGAACAGCTCAATGGCCGGACTGGAACTTCTAATGCGTCACTAAGGGAACCTTTTGGACCATAAAGGACTTCAACTTTGCTTTTCTAACCTGTCATTTGGAGCAATTTCTTACAGCGTTAATGACAATGTTTTGTCACGCTAACTTTATTCTGACTTGATTGTCACCGTTTTGAGGCTACACAGGAACCAGCGCCAAGCTAGCACGCGTTCTGTCGTAATTATACCCGATGTTATTAAAATTATCTTGAATGCCTCCCAAAATTTTGAAATTAATCTTTTTTTTTTTTTCGTCATTGTGCATGTTAATAAACTATGATATTGCCCTAGCGTTTGTGTTGATTTAATCAATACTAGTTGGATGCATCAGTCTGGTGACAGATGTGTCTGTGGACACGCAACTCTCCGAAACGTTTACTCACAACCCAGGCTAAACGCATGAAGGAAATGCAAAGCTTGTCTCAGTTGAGACGAATCATGAATACATAAATGACACATTTATTATAGTTGTCCACGCCACCGTCTGCGGTCCATTTGCGGCCTGTTACTGACTTTTC
Source organism: Hippichthys cyanospilos (assembly GCF_059441005.1). Lineage (NCBI taxonomy): Eukaryota > Metazoa > Chordata > Actinopteri > Syngnathiformes > Syngnathidae > Hippichthys > Hippichthys cyanospilos. Next base: position 4,004,655 of record NC_142382.1, read on the forward strand.
GAGGGCATAGATTAACCCTTTAGGCGCCAGAGTTCAATGTATCACAATATGAAAACGTAGGTCGATAATGTTTAGGTATTTTGTGTATCTTATTCAGTGCAATTTTGCTACTTGGCGCATGAAGGGGTTAATGATGACAAGGCTGATAAAAAAGTGTAAAATCAGGTAACACTAGTAATAGATTGATTTTAGATATTTTCGGAAGGAAACTGGCAAATTTGCAAAGCAATGTGAATGGTACGGTTATTAATAATATGGTTTTGGAAGCAGGTATAAACTTAACATAAAAAGTTATTAAAGCTACAAAGGTAAATGACAATTTTATTCTAAGCAATTTAATCTGTACAATCCTAGCGGCTCATAAAGGGAATTACACCCATAATTTATTTATTTTTTCTAAAGCGCCCGATGCTATTGGTTGACTTTTGTCACGTGCTCATTTCGAAGATGGCGTCTCCAAATGGAGGTAAATTCTAATTCTTTACCCAGACGTTCTGTGTTTATGTTCGTATTTTGCGATTGTTTCAGACAATAACTCGTCCTCGACCAAACCCAAACTTCATAACGGGTCAAATTCTACATGAACGCTATTAAAATCTGCTGTTTAGATTTCTGTTTGATGCGAACGCTTCAAGTGGTCGTAATGTTTGTCGAATGGATGTTCAACCGCAAAAGTGGACATTTGACACACGTAGATGAATAAATGTGCTTGTTGCTTAACTGCTAAAAATGTAAAATATCTTCTTGTGACGCACGAGGTTGAATCGGTTGTTATTATTTTTTTTAACAGCCTGTGTCTACTCTATATCGACATTAATGTTCTGGTTATCAATGATAATAATATGGCGTAACGTTCGTTCATATGTGAATGCTGAAGAGATTAACGCACGATTCCTTGTTTTTTTTTGTACTACACTCACTTTTTCAAGAAATAATTTAATATTCGTTTTTATTTTGGCTAGTGGTTTAAAACTTTTATCGATTTTGACTGAATGCCAGATCAGCTTGAAAATAATGTGTTATTCCGTGTCAATTCATCAAATCTATCTACTAATGCCCTGTAAATATTAGAGTTAAACACTGAATAGATGAACGCATTAATTTCAACTGATTATTATTATTATTTCCAGTACACTAGCAATGCTTTTTGAAGCTACAGAAAAATGTTCGTTTTCTTCTGGGCTTGTAGCACATTCATAATTTTTTCAGTTTTCCTTTGACGGTTCAAAGTTATTGTGAAAAGAGTCAACAGGAAAAATTCAAAATATTAGGTCCCTGCTTTCAATAGATTTCTTATGAAAATGTATTTGGATAAAGCGTAGTTTTGACGCTTTTTTTTTGCAGCCTTCTTTGTGCGACTGCCACACATTTTATATAAATAATGATGTCTGTGATTTTAATGTAAATGTTGATTATAGTTAAGTCCTATACTGAAAAACTACTTTTAACATTACCTTAAAATAACAGGAGTGTTAAAATAACAATCAAATTTCTTGTCTTGATAGGTGAAGATTTCGAAACCTCATTGCTCAGTTTTGAGAAGCTGGACAGAGCGTCGCCTGACCTTTGGCCCGAGCAACGTAAGGCCTCATTTTCACGTCTGTCGTTTCCCATTATCGGATTTCAGTTGTTCGTTTCCTATCTAACTCTTCTTTTTACGTAGTTCCCGGAGTTGTTGAATTTGCTGCGTCTTGTAATAATGTGAGTTTGAACATTCCGTTAGTGCTTCAGAACTTTTGAGAGGTTCTTTTAGTTGATGTGTGCTTGTGAATCTGCAGCCCATCACAAATTCTCCGCCCAAATGGATGGCTGAGCTCGAGAGCGAGGACATCGAGATGTTGAAAGGTAAGTAATTGAATAATATTATGACAAATATGAAAAGAGGTCAGAGGAATAGTGGAAAAATGGACCCGGATAATACTGTGAATCATGTAAGGATTTTTTTTTTCCTCTGCAGAATTGGGCAGTTTGACAACAGCCAATCTCATGGAGAAGGTCAAAGGTCTTCAGAATCTCGGTTACCAACTCGGTTTAGAAGAATGTAAGTTTCACTAGCAAATAATATTAATAACAATGGCTTCCAGGCAAGTATGAAAATCTCAAAATTTGAATACTTTTGGGTCAAACTTTGAAAAAAACTATTTATTATACTTTATCTTTACTTTTTAAATTCACTTTTCATCAATATGTTTATAGTTGACCCCTGCTATTTGTAAAGAATTGGGATCAGCTCATAGCAAAAAAAAACAAAACATTGAAACTCAGTCAAGATCAAACATGTCATTTCTTATTTGGCCACTAGATGGCAGCTGTTGCTTTCAAATGACAAGCAGTTAAATCCATCGTGATCCTAGGCAGAAATGAGTATTTGCAATGAGCCCGCTTAAGCAAGTTGACCGTCAAAATAAAAGATTTAGGTCAATCTTGTTACAGCGGGGAAGGTTGCTAACGCAGTCACGACTATGAGTGCTGATAATAAAACAAGTGCAGGATGCATGTGATGCATGCAAAATCGACTTTTTAATCCTTTCCCCTTTTACTACCTCCATTGTCATAATCCCGCTGGAGTGTGGATTAGAGAGCTATAGCTAAGTGCTCGAATTTTCCAAAGAGAAAATGGCAGGTTATTTTTCCCGCGAAATAACACACGAGCCGAGACTGCCTCCTACGCCAGGCTCATTTTTCACTTGCCACCATCAGTTCGGTTCAATTCATTTGATTTTCTGGACATATTTCCGAGGCCGAGTGTATAGACGTGTGTCCTCTGCGGTGGACAATTCGTTTTGGGTCCACATCCATACATATCTTTTGAGTCATTGCAGTTACCTTACTGAGTCCTAGTGTCCTCAGTAGAGGACAACCTGGCCTTTCCAATGACTACTCATGTGCTTGGCTCGGATGTATTTCTCTTTTCTGTCCAAAAAGGACACATCCGTGGACACAAATGAATAGGGTGAGTCCCAGGAGGATATAGCGGATGAAAAAAAGTATTCACATTCACAATTTACATTTTAAAGCAGTGGCTGATTTTTTTTTTTAAATGCTTTCAATGTGTTTAATTTGTTGGAATTTGGCAACACTCTTCTCCATGATGTCAAGTTTTGAGGACATATTAACATACAGCGTTTAGGAAACAAGACCTGGTTTCTGCAGGGGTCAGCAAATCTCAAATTATTAGGTCATGGATTTTTCTTTAGGCCGATGTTTGGAAGAACAAATACATATTAACACATCATTGGCTTATTAATTAAAAATATATATATCATGAATGAATTAGCATTTATTTTCTCGCAGTGCGTTTAAACAGGCGACAATTATATGAAGAGTTTGAATGGGTCAAAAGGAATTACACTGCCAAAAATCAAATAGATACCATTTTTTGATTTTATGGAGTGCATTGCGTGGTGTTATTTATGAACTTTTTATGGCAAAAATAACCGCGTCACAAGGAAAAGGAAAAACGACTAGTGAGCACGTTCAATACACTGAGGCTTTCACTGACCGCTCACAATGGGGGAAATCTGAAATACACAACGGGCAACAAATACAAATATAACTTACGAATACGAACACAAGAAAACAGGAAGAATTTACAAAGGTGAGATTTATTCTGTTTTGCTATAGTTTTTACATTGTCGCCAAACTGTTGGTGCGTCCCTTACACGGTAACATAGAAAGTACCAGAATTAAAATTAAGGGTGTGTCTCATAGCCAAATGCGTCCTGTAATAGGGAAATTACGGTAATTTGGTCTTATTTTTATGTTTAAACAGCCGGCCGATTAATTGGTCGGGCCCTATTTTTTATGCGATGGCTGTACTCTTGTTTTTCAAATTGAGAGCAAATTAATTGGAATGTTAATCACTATTTTTAAATTGTATTATAGTGAAACGTTTTATGCTGTTTTTTGGTGGGTTTTTTTTGTTGAGTTTATAGGAATGGGCATTGTTATTAATGATGTAATTTTCCAGCGGACGCGCCAAAAAAACAAACAAATGTTACACGATCTACTGAAGTTGCAGAGCATAATAATGCCCCGCAATATCTCTACAAATGTAGTTTGAAAGTTCCAATAAGTCAACATGGGTGACACAGCACCGTTTCAAGTCATGTTTTGGTTTTACATCGAAAAATGCTTTGTGCCGTTCGAGGAAAGGAGAAAAAAAAAATCATAGGGGCTACATCATTAAAAAGAAATTAGGAGCCACCGATCTAGTCGGTATGAAGATGTTTGCTGTCACAAGTGCAAGATTTGCAATCCCGTCATGTAGCCTCGCTCGACGGGGCACAATGACGGTTATTATTGGTGTCGGAGCTGCGCCGTAATGGGGGCGCCTGTTTAAGGCTTCTCTGGTTTAATTTTCTCCTTTTCCTGGCTGTCAGGGGACGCCTTGTAAATCTCAGCTACTTTTTCATCACGTTTGCCGTCTTGCTCGGGACCCGTAAACAAGACTTGGGTCGAGAGCGCGGCAGAGCGAAGGCGAGGGGACGGGATTAACTGCCCCTCCCCCCGCGGGCGCGCCGACCGTTAAAAAGGAGGCTGCTTAATGGTCGGGCCACAATCAAGTAGTGAAAACTCAGCCGGTGGTAAGAAAGCTAACCCGAGACAGTTTTTAATAAAACGCATAAAAAAATGTTCCATAAACCCGTGTTGATTTTTTTTTTTTCCATGACACTGTCATCCTACGCTCATGTTAATTCATCATGCAGGATGCGGCACATTCTTAGTAGGATAGACGATTATCGGGGACGATATTTGTCAAATTGGTGCATATCGGAATTATCGTTTCTTTTTTTTAATCAAGCTTACTGCCAATAAACCCGACTTTATGGTTATCTCGAATCGTGCATTTCTCTGACTGGCTGTATGTAAGCCTTGCTCCGGCACTGTCCCGCTCATAGCAGCATCTGATTGGTTAGCCATGTAAAAGCCAGAGCCAATCAGGAGTGAAAGCCATATATGGCTGCACATAAACTTTACAACCAAAACAGGAGTATTTTTCCTTCATTATTATTATTATTCTCATATTTCAATGCATTCTTTTTCCTGTTTTTTCCTGTTTTGTTTTTGTATTTTTTGCAAAAGATCAAATCCTTTTACGGCTATAAATATTTCTTGATTCCTTGAAACGAATATCAGCTAACAAAATGTGCAACCTCTCGCTGCAAATAGCTTCAGTGTGTTCGAGCAAATGTGCCATAAGTATTGAATTATTCCTACAATGATTTTCTATCGGCCTCCTTGACTAATTTTGGGGATCAGGCCAGGAAAAAAAAAAAAACTATCGGCGGATCTCTAATTCTCACCGCCCTCCCGCCCCCTCGCACCAATGCCCCCAACAGTGGCTCCCCGACGCCGACCTAGTCTATTCCCATTGGGTTTTGACGCGTGCCTCTTCCGCGGGCCCAGCTGTTACTCCTCCCAGTGATGAATGCTTCTGTCGCGGGCCGCCGAGCGTGGGCAGCGGTCCCCGGGGAAAGCCCCATGCTCTGATAAGTGTTGTTATTGGAGGTAATTGAATGCTGAGTGTTCCTTTGGGAGCCTGGCAAGGGCCTCCGCTTATGATTTGGCCCAAGCGGTGACACTGGTGGTCCATCCTGCCGGAGGCTACAGGCCAACGCTGGTAAAACCACGCTTTTAATTAAAAGCGTCCAGGCTTGGCTCTGCTCTTTAACTGGCATTACTTTTTTATTTTTTTTGTCTACTTGCACTCTTTCTACTCGAGGCTCTTGCGTGTCAGGTGCTTTCAAGATTACTGATAGACTCCCGAGTTGACTGCTTTCACCAAGGCGGAAATGGACTCGCGAGCACTTTTCGAGTGGGTCCAAAGCGGACGTTTTATCATCGCGGACTGAGATTTTTATCGTGGGCGGTTGATAATTGTAATTAGTTACACTTTATTAAAATTCATAGTGGGTTTTCAAAATGAACAACTGCCTATATATTGCACATTGTCACCTTAAGGGCTGCACGAATATGGCTAAAATATGAATCACAATTATTTTGGTTAATATTGAAATCACAATTTTTAAATACGATTATTGATCATGTTTGGTCAAACGTGTCGATTTATTGCCTTTTTTTTAAAACAAGCAGTGTATGAGCAAGGCTTCAAGGCTTGATATTTACAAATAATAAACTAAAATGTATCAACAAAGTAAATAATAATTCAAATAAATTCACCTAATACATAGCAAAAACTTGGCACACACGGCAACACAGCGAACTTACTTACTGAGTGCCAACCAATGAAAAAAAACAAAGCCTACCTAGAACCAAGCATATTGTTTACTTTTAAGCAAATGTTAATCAATTAGCAGTCAAAATGTCATTTTCGGTCATTTCAAACCGAATTTGGATTTTTCAAAATGGGTCTCAATTGAGCATGGTATATATTAGGAATCAGTTGAGATAAACCCGACGTCATTTCACTCTGGTAAATAATATATTAGGGTGAGAAGAGGAAAAGCTTGTGTCATGCAAACATGGGAAACATTGCCCCCCGGTGGTAGGATGACAAAGTGCTTGATTTGACATGTTGCGTCTGCTTTTTAAATGTTAATACTGCTCAGTAATTTATTGTGGCAGCGTATATCGTGATCTCATTTCAAATTCGATTATTTGTGCAGCCCTACTTCCGGGTAGAACTTCAAAATGTAAGGGTTTGTTTCCATACGTTATTTGCGATGGTGACATTTATTTTGAAGCATTGACTGACCTTCTCACCACATTAGTCGGCGCGTTTTACTGTCATGCGGCACACTTTGCTGTGTATTCTTTCGCACTTATGGCCCAAAAAGCCGCCAAAATAAAATCTCGCGGTGTTTTCATTATACATCTAAAAACCTTTGCTTGGCTTCCTTTTTCTTCCGAGTGTGTTTTGAATTCCTTTTTTAGAAAGTTGTTAATTAATTGTGAATACATGAAAGTGTAATCGTCAGTCGGAGCACCTGTCGCCCCTCCTCGCGCCATCCCCTGTTGCTTACGCGAAGGTGAGCCTGAAGGTCACCTTGCCCCGACAGTTCCTAATAGCCCCGCTTTCGGCACCTCCCCCTCCGCACCCCGAGGATCAATCTCCGGCCTATTAGAAGCACACCGCCATTGAATATGATTGCATTCACTCGGCCCAACTGGCGCTTACGTGCCGCCATCAATCCATCAGGGCGGGCTGACCAAAGAACGGACGGCGCTTATGAAGTGCCCGTGCTGACAACCGCTGAATGAGGACACCCTTCCCCGACGCCTAATACTCTCGGCTCATCTTTTCACCTCCAGCCAATTGCTTCTCCCGCTTCTATAAATGCGCTTTGCTGCACAATCTGGCTTCTCCGTTTCCCTTTTTTATTTTTCAAATTCCACCTGCGCCGCTCTTTGATTTCAATTCCCTTTGTTAAAAAGCATAATCCGGCCAACCAAATGGCCTGAATGCGCGCGGCAGGTTGCGGCTGCGTCTGCGTTCGCATCCCAGACAGCGTCAGTGTTGGCGCCGTGTGAAAGGAGAAGAGGCAGAGCTTTACGAACACACACACATACACGCGCGCGCGGCCTGCCTGCCCGCCTCCTCCCTGAGCAGATCGGAAATGACACCTCATTTCCATAAAGGCATTAGGAATTCATTGAATTTTCCTTCCCAGCTAATCATAGTCCGGGCGTAAAACCTTTTGGGCTTTTTAATGAATGATTCTTGACTGATTGCCTATTAATAAGGACACCTCTTGAGCAGGCATAGTAAGGGGCCGGGGCTGGGAGGTGCAGGTGTTTGTTTTGGTGCGTGTATGTGTGCATCAATGCGCAGTGGAGGAGTAACACCCCCCCCACCCCTTCCTCCCCCTGCCCCGACTGGGACATAAAGAGGAACCAGTGGCTCCCTTGGGAAATCACAGCTCGTGTCTGCATCTTAAATATCCCTGTGAAGTATCAATAAGTGGGTAATTGAATTTTGAACACAAACATGAGCGTCAGGTGTATGCGTCGCGAGGCGGGCGGGCTTGAATGTGTGCGAGTGTTTCATCTCCCCGCGGGCCCCCACCCAGAGAGGAGGGCGAGGAAAGCGGGATGTTAAACCCATTAAATAAAGCTTACAGGCCGTACTTGGTGACGGGCGGCGAGGGTCAGACCAGTTCCTCTTAGCTCTTAATGAAAGCGAATCAGGGGCAGGCGAGGCCGGGGTCCGGGACTCCTCTTAACCCAGGTGGTCATCTGTCTCTGGGGCTAACAGGGGTCCTGCGCCTGACGCCGTCCGGAGAGGGGCGCGGCGGGTGTGGACGATTACTCTCGTTTCATACGCCGGGGGGGGGGGGGTGCGGGGGTGCGGAGGGCAGGGCGGCTGTGACAATGACACCCAGATCAATCACCATAAATGCGCCCGAGTAAGATGTTCCACTGCAGCGTTTCTTTTTCATTTACATTCCGAGCACTTGTGATTGACTCCAAATGGAAATGATTTAATGACGCAAACATTTCACTTCTGACAAAGAATTTCCGTCCAGGTCTTTTTTTTTTTTTTTTTTTTTTTTCAATTTAGAGAAAAAGCCAGCATTTTAAATAGCAGCGTAACACATTCATCTTTTTGCACATCTACAGTAGTTTAATCTTCTTAACGACAATGTTTTCAGCAGTAAGCTTGACTTCTATAGAGGATTATAAGAGTCTGGTGGCAGTGTACAAATAGTCAGCCCCCACTTCGGCCATAACCTTTACAAACTCTCTTTTTAACAGAGTGAAACCTCCAAAGTTAAATGCTCTAAAGTCTTTCCCCAAAAATTTAAAAAATTGTTGGTATGTACTGTAATTTAATGTAATATAATACACCATAATAGTTCCCCAAATATAAGACACACTTTAAAAAAAAAAGTCGGTATCAGTTGGCTCTTAGCTGCCAGTGCCTGTTGCATGGCATTATTTTTAATAAAAGAAGCAAGCAGACTGAACCAACGTCAGAGTTCACCCTTGTTCCCATGCAGGAATGTTTGAATATACTTGCAAGTACCGAAACACTTAACTGACAAACTCATTTGAACGGAATTGTAAACTTATTTGAACGTAAATCGTTTTAACATGCTTGTAATTACATTCGAATTAGGGATGATTTTCAATATGTCAACAATGTATTAAGGACATTACAAAAAAGGAAATCCAAACGTTCTTTTTTTTAATGTTTTTCACACTTTTTTTTTTTTTTTTTTAAATGTAAAACAACTTTTATTATGACTGGAAATGCAGTGTTTTAACAAGTACCATAAAACGTTTAAATGTTCTCCCGCTGACTGTGTTTAATTTTGCTATTAGCACACCGAACCTGAATATATATTTGATTTTTTTTTTTTTTTAATCTGTGTGCTTTGCTAGCACTTTAAAAATGGAAATAAATAAATACATGAAATTTTCCTTATTCCTATCCCTCTCGATTCCAATCAGTTGAAAATGACATGATGGTTCCCAATTTGCGATATATATTTACGTCTATATATGTTTGAACGTACTTGCAAGCATATAAACACATTTGACCGGCTTACACTTTTGAACTTATGTTCAAACGTGCAACTCTACAAAAAATAATGCCGAGTAACGCCGCATGTTCACAGACTGGTAATTAACTTTCACACTTGTTGCAGTCAAGAATCACGTTAACGTTTATATAAAGTTAATGAAGCTTTTGTAACGTGACAGCTTGACCGAAAGACATTTTACGTACGCTCAATTATTTTAATGGATCGTGTTTGACTTTGGAGGTTCCCGGATAGCGCGGCGGGCAATCCTAACAAATTGCTTGAAGGCAATACATGATGGGATGTCAGTAATTGCGTCCAGTCTACAGTTCCCCGATGAAAGCACATCCCAGTTAAATGATAATGAGATGGCGCCAAATCAGCAGGGCAAGGAACAAGCCCGGGCAATCCATAAGGTGTCATTTAGTATGGATGGCAGTAGTAACAAGATGCTGATTAACTTAGTGCAAAATTAGTAATTGACCTTTCTAATCAACTAAACAAATCTCCAAGTTCCCTTAATCAGTATTGATCTCGCACGTTGTATGACAAAGCGCGTGTTTGCGCGCGTCCGCGTTGAGCGCTTGCGTTTTCCAGGCGGGGGATTGGGTTCGGTTTTTGTTCATCCGGCGACCTGTCGCTACCGCGCTTTGTCTTTTTGTGTTTTTGAGCTAACTTTTTGCATGCCAAAAAAAAGTCGGATTGCTTACTGTGTATTTCGCACCATGTAGCACATCGTATTATTCAGGTGTAGTCTTAATTATGAGGTCTGGATCCGTATATCTTCCAAGTATTACAAAAAAAAAAAAAAAAAGTTTTTCCGTGATCAAGACGTAGTTTTTGAGAGATGTCTAAAAAGCAGTATTTTTGCAAAAAGGTGATGGAAACACCTATAAATTGAAATTGTGCTGCATTTGATTTTTGAGAAATTTAAAGGCCTTTTTTTGCGCCTTGTGTTACGGAAAATTCGGTGAAATGGTAAACACTTACAAATGGAAACTGTCCTGCACTCGATTTTTGAAAAAATTAAAAGATTTTGTTTGTGCCTTATACGACGGAAAATACAGTAAAATAGTAACGGAAACTGAAATTTCCAAAAGAATCAGAAAAAAAAAATCCGCTCTCATGAGTAGTTATTGAGATGTTTCAAAAAAGCAGTATTTTTGCAAAAGGGTGATAGGAGAACCTACAAATTGAAATGTACTGCACTCAATTTTTGAGAAATGAGACTTTTATTTCCGCTTATGGTACGAAAAATACGGTCAAATAATTTTGAAATTATTGGTATTTATTGAGAGGTGTCTCCAAAATAAAATATCGCAAAAAGGTGATAGAATGACTCAAATTTTAAATGATACTGCACTCGAATTTTGAGGAAATTAAAGGCTTTTATTTCTGCCTTGTGCTACGGAAAATACGGTCAACGTGTATTGGAAACGCAGAAACTTTTGTTCCGGAAAATTCGGTAAAATAGACACAGAAACTGAAATTTTTCTGCTCTCATGTAGTAGGTGCCAAATGGTAATGGAAATACCTACAAATTGAAATTGTACTGATATTTGAGAAAACCAATCGCTTTTATTCGCGCCTTATAATACGGAAAATGCGGTCATTTCAAACCGCCATAACCGCACCATCGTTTACGAGCGACATAAAACTTGTTTGCTCTGACAAAGATTATTCGATAGTTAGTCTGAGATTCTTGACAGGCTGCACATGAAAACAAACTACTGATTTATTCAGTGAATCGTAATTAATAAGACTCGCGGTGGTGTTGGGGGGGCCTCGGGAGGCGTGGCACGTTCATCTCGTGCTCATCAGAAACCGAAAAAAAAAAAAGACCTGCGCGCGACATCATAAATGAAATCTAAAAATTAACTGCCGCAGACAGTCCTCAAGCATAACTGCCTCTCATAAGAACGCGCGGCTCCGGGGGTCATCCCGGTGTAATTGCGTTCAACCATTTTGATGACTGTTTCAATCAGACCCGCGCGCCGCGTGTCCAGCTGTGCCCCAGATGTTTAGGGCGATGGGAAGAGATGGCAAAGTGCAAAATTAATTTGTGGCGTTTGAATTAGCGTCGTCTTTAACCTCACGGCAGACACCTCAAGGTGACGTTGAGCCCACCGCAACCAGCGCCATTATAATTCCGTAGCGGGCATCTCATCGGAATTACCAACTGGGCCCGGATTTTTCATTAGCCGCCTTGCGCGGGAGGGAGGAAAAGGGGGGAGGGGTGTTTTTCAGCTGCAGACAGTTGTCTCTCACAGGCATTATGAAGGTGGATGACATTCTGCTTAATGCCGTTTTGTAATCAGTACTCGCCGATGCCCCGTCCATTTATATTGTGTGATGTGCAAAATGGAGTCACAAAGGTAATTCCGGCTCGGCGGCTCATAAAAGCAACAGCGCGGCCAAGAGCTTCTTCTCATCTTCAACAAAGAGTGATTATACTACCTGGAGCGTGCCTTTTCTGTGATGATACGGGAGGAAAGTCGCTGAAGTCTCCGTAGATACACGAGAAGCGTTTGCAATGATTGAGAACCCCCAAAAGACAACTTACAAATAGGGTTGATTCTGGTATTGATCTGTGGTGTTACTCATCTGAAAAAATGCACCTGATGGGGACCGGTGACTCAGATTCGTATAAGTCACTATTTTGGGAGAGTTGCAGCTAGGCTTAGACTCGTCCAGTAAAGACTCAAGACTTGACTCATGCCCAAACATTTTTGTCCTAAGAGCTCCTTTTTCGGCATTGACCAGGATTTGTTTGAGATATTTTGTGTCAGTGTTTTGGTTTGGCTACGGGCCAATAGGAGGGGTTGGATGCACTTCTGAAAAAAATCCACCAGAGATGGGGACTCGTGACTCAGACTCAGTTGAGTCACTATTTTCTGAGACTCCTCCAGTAAAGACTCAAGACTTGACTCGGACTCTCCTTTCGGGAGTCGTGAACAGTGCTAGTCTTTTTTCAGGCACGCCCCAACGTTTTTGTCTCAAGATCTACTTTTCCAGCAATAACCAGGATGTTTTTTTAATATTTTATGCGCGTGTCATCATTTAGCACGAGCCAATAGGAGCGGCCGGGGTGCTGTATTTTGTCCAATCATTTGACCTTTACAACAAAGGCATTTCACATCACAGGGAAAACATTTGAAGAAGACACTAGGAAGCTGAAATTTCACCCAGATGGTGACAACACGACCACTTAGTTATGGCACTATTCCTTGGCTAAAATTCTACGAATCGAATGTGGGAAGGGGACATGATGAAATTAATCGAGACATTTTGCCTCTCAGTATTTCTCCTCTTATCTTGATGCTTTGCACACACATGCATAATGTTCACGCGCGAGTGCAATCAAGCGACTCACGAGGCTCCTCTCTCTTTTCCCTTTTTTTTTTTGATGTTGTTTACCGTGTTGTGAGCGAACAGATGTTTGCGTAAATTACCTTCCCAGTGTGACACCGCGCGTATTAAATTCATGCTTTGCATCACTAATGGTGCGGCTCAAGAATGGATGGAGCTGCAGGCGAATGTTGATCGCAGATTGTTTGAAGTTACTCGCTGAAAAACTTTTTTTTTTTCCCTTTTTTTTTTCTAGCCAGAGAAATGACCAGGGGGAAGTTCCTGAACATCTTGGAGAGGCCGAAGAAGTGACGTCAAATGACTTTTTAATGCTTCCCTCCCGTACTCCTGCCGGATAAATCCAATTAACTATTGCTTAAAAATATGTTTAAAAAAAGGAGTAAGAACAAATTATTAATGTAGAAAATGGTTCTCTGGCCGCGGTCCGAGAATCTCTTCATGTTCTATTTTCATTCACGTTGCACTTGAGTTCGGAAAACCTGCCTTGGTTTAATCCTTCTTATTTATGTACTCGTTTTCATTTTAACCATGCATTAAATTTTGCTGCTTGTTTTGGTATAATACTTTGCTTTTTAATCAGAAGGGGCCTTTCCACTCATTCACCTGACACTAAAGCCGAGAATGAAAGTGAACGTTTAGGTCGTCCGTTCCCGAATCCATTAGTTTAGGTAATTTAGTTCAACAGTAGTCTTTTATTTTAGGTAATTAAATACACGGTAATCCATTACTTTAGGTTTTAAATTAATAAAGTACTAAAATTGATTGGCAATTTCAGGTAAACAACTCATTCCATCCCAAAGATGTATTTTTACGTTTTCTTAAGTCCATTTTTTTTCTTAAATCTTGGTGAAAGGAGGTTCTAAAAAAGGCTGCTTCTAAATGAATTAGGTACTAAATAAATTACTTGCGGTCATAAGATACTAAAGTAACCCCGTACTTTTGATAAATAAATACTAAAGTAATCAATTATGCTTGGTTATTAAGTAGTAACTTAATTGATTACTTTATGTAATGAAAGACAATAGTAATCAATCACATTAGCTACAAAGTAATCGATTACTTTGGGCGCTAAATTAATCACTTTTGTATTCAATGACCTCATGTAAACTATTACAGTACTTTAGTACGGAATTCAAATAGTACTGGCCATTTTTAGACCCTCAAGTAATTAATTACTTTGAGCAATCAAATACTAAAGTAATATTTTTTTTAAAATAATGAACTACTATTTGATTAGCAATCTGTTGTGAGTTTAGGTACTAAAGTAATTGATTAGCCTAGGTGATTAAGTACTGAAGTAACAGATTGTTTTAAGTAATTAGGTACAATTGAGGTAAAATTGAGTACTTCAGGTACCAAAGTACTAAGGTAATCGATTACCTTATGGGATTAGGTATTAAAATAATTATTAGTTTATGTGATCAAGAGCTGACGTAATTGATTACAGACGAACAGAAGTTGTAATGTAAACAATTACTTTAGGTACAAAACAATCACTTTCTCTCTTCTAAATCTAAAATACGAAAATCGATGACTGCAGTTCCAGAAGTACAAAAGTAGTTGATTACTTTATGAGATTAAATACTAAAATAATCGATTAGGCGATCAAGCGCTGATGTAATTGATTACAGATGGAGCAGAAGTTCTAAAGTAAACAATTACTTGAGAAATAAAGTAATCAATTTCTCTCCTTACTGAAGTACTCAATCTAAAATCCTAAAATTGATTACTTCAGGCATGAAAATACTAAAGTAATTGATTACCTTACATGATCAGGTACTAAAGTAATCGATTACTTTAGTACTTAATTCAGTTTTAGCCTTTTTAAACGCTCCTTTAACCAAATGCTAACTAAATACTTGGAAATTACTTCTGATCGCATGTCTGGTCTCTTATGATAATAATAAAAAAAACGTAAAAATATATCTTTGGGGTTGGTTAATTAGGGCAATAACTGGTCGCAGACAACAAAGAAAGAAGCTTCTACTTTAACGAGCTTTGGAAGCAGGCTCCCTTATACACAAAACATTGCGTAAAAATAATATTGCTCATTGTCGTCAGCTTTAATCAGAGTTGACATAATTACTAAGACCATTTCTCTTCTAATTAGCACACTTGGCCGTTGTCGGAGCGAGCGCTCAGGCAAAAAGAGAATCAGACAGGCATGCCGAACGGGAAACAAAAAGAAGTTGCTGGGCCGTAATTAGGTAAGACAATGCCTCTGACTGTTCCCGGCTGGAGATGTCGCTCCGTCTCTGGCCGCTCGCCGCCAACAGGTTACACTTCTCTAATAAGCCCCCGCTCGCCTCCCCCCTCCCTCTCCTTTCACACGGACGCCGGTCGCCTCTGCTTGGGCGACTTGGCCTCCCGCGCCCGGCCGGGTCACCCGTCCCGGCAGCGCCCATCGTTTGTGCGATTTAGTACAAACGATGTCGTTTTTTTGACAAGTGTATCCGGGCGCTTTCGTACGAGTGAGAGCGACTTTTCAT